>NC_056750.1:600492830-600733956 GCF_019279795.1 Protopterus annectens | reverse complement strand
ATATACACACACACACACCCACATATATATATATATATATATATATATATATATATATATTTACACACACACAATAGCAATATTAGTTTTGTACTTATTCAGCAAATAGCAATACAGTACACGACAGTGATAATGACACACCAGATCAGTGACTGCTGTTTAGCAGTCCTCATGGATAAGTCACTTATTTACCTCATTGAGGAGTAATGCATACCTTTCAATTTCCCTGATTTCAATGGCCTTTCCTGATTTTGCCTCATAATTTTTCTCTGTCCTTTATATAAAAAGTAATGGTCGAGAAGGCACACTGACAACTACCTCAGGGAATGAGCCTGATGCCCAGTCAAGAAGTAGGCATGAAAAAGTCCAAGAAAATTAGACAAAGCATCCAATAAAGTGAAAAACAGGCATGATTCTTGGATGGAATATATAAAGAGAACACCATGGAAAGATTGATCAGAAAGGGAGATAAGCATTCGTTTAAGACAGTGGAGACAGACTGACCAACAGGAGATGGAAAAAAAAAAAAAACTAACCGAGATGGAGAACAAAGAGATGAGAGAATTTAAAATATGACAATATCTTAGAAGGAGCCGAAGGGAAAAACTGCTTAAAGTTTGTGGAAGAGAAGCTCAGCAAAAGGACAGGAACTCCATCTGAGAAGATTACATTAGATGTGGTATCATCAGCTTACTTGCAAAGACTGATATTCATGAAGATACAAACCTATCAACTGAAGTAGCAGCTTTTTAGAAAAGTTCCAGGGGAAAGGTAAATGTCAGGAAACAAGTAATCACAGACCAAGAATATTAACTGGGCATGAGACAGAGTAGGAAAAAAAATTACCACAGATTAAATCTTAATCTTAAAGACTTGCAAAGTTTAAAAGTACCTTACCTAGCAAACTAGAGAATTTTCCTTAAGACTGGAGGAAAGACTTTTGCGGTACCAGATGAGGCCATGGTGGACATAGAATGACATAAGAAATTTCATCAAGGACATGGTCAAGTTGATAGTCGAGACAAATATACAGGAGGGAACTGTCCGAAGAAGGTGCAATAGAAAGCTGGCCAGCAAAGCCTTTTCTATTATTCCATAAGAAAATGTTAAACAAGAAAAGTGAAATGAAGAAGAGCTCCAAAAAAGTAAGGGTCAGTCTGTGTCCAGAAGAGGAACAAAGAAGAAAGAATGGACAAATTCACCCTGAGCAATAAACAATCACTTCTGAACATGACGGAAGGGGAGACCAATAATTTCCTTGCTACTGAAATTTGTGTACACTGATGGTAGCACACAAACAGAAGCTGGAACCGTAATTTACTTGCTTAAATATGTTAATTTACTTGCTTAAATATGTAGCAGGTTACAAAAGACCTATCAAACCGGCTCATCCAGAGTATAGCAGGTAAAGGAAGAGATACTGACATTTCTCCCCTAGTGAAGAAAACCCTACACAGAACGGGGGAAGTGATGGCTGTAAACCAGCACAAGAACGTCCCTTAAATACAAATACTTTAATTACATAATTAGGTCAATCAACACTCGTTAACAAAGGTTTGTTCTGCGTTGGCAGTGAATGCGAAATGCAATTAAAATAAAATAAAATTGAAATGCTAGTAAAAACGGTAACCAAGAGTTTTAACCCATGTGTCACTTAATTATAAGATTTTAAAAATTTTTTGTTCATACAACAAATCCTCACACTAATATAAACATATTGTATAGATTTGTTTTTATATCACAAAACAATTTTAAATAAATTGTGTAGTTGTGAATTGATGTACTAAACATGATTATAAATAGTGTTAATTATTAAATATGATAAATATATATATAATAAATATTAAATAATAAATATTAAATAAACTAAGTGAACCTTATTGTTAAAATTTTATTTTTGTTTTTATATTTATATTAATATTACATTCAATTTTAAGCAAATTTTGTTTTAATGGTGTTTAACAAAAATAAGTTAAATAGTAATACATTAACATAGTAACATATACCAATAATTATTAAATACAATGAATATGTAAATAAAATGAATAAAACGTGTTAAAAATGGGAATAAGGATATTATTTGACAAATTTGTAACAAATAGTTTTGATGATTAAAGAAATATGTAAATACATATTGTGCATTTAGATGGTAAATCTCTAGTTACGTAACTACTTTTGTGTGTATGTGTGATAATTGTACAAATGGATGAAAGAGCTGTAAGGAACATATGTATATAGAAAAAATGTATAAAATGTATGTAAGGAAAATATGTAAAACATTGTAGGTGTGTGGTTAACTACTAAATAATTTGTGATTTTAACTTCAATATACTTGTAATGGAGACTTGGTCGTTGATACCAGGCCACTTATTGGCGTTTAATCTTAATTGCCAAATACATTCTTTGGCTTCCAAAAGGGTCTTAATGGTATCAACGACCAAGTCTCCATTACAAGTATATTGAAGTTAAAATCACAAATTATTTAGTAGTTAACCACACACCTACAATGTTTTACATATTTTCCTTACATACATTTTATACATTTTTTCTATATACATATGTTCCTTACAGCTCTTTCATCCATTTGTACAATTATCACACATACACACAAAAGTAGTTACGTAACTAGAGATTTACCATCTAAATGCACAATATGTATTTACATATTTCTTTAATCATCAAAACTATTTGTTACAAATTTGTCAAATAATATCCTTATTCCCATTTTTAACACGTTTTATTCATTTTATTTACATATTCATTGTATTTAATAATTATTGGTATATGTTACTATGTTAATGTATTACTATTTAACTTATTTTTGTTAAACACCATTAAAACAAAATTTGCTTAAAATTGAATGTAATATTAATATAAATATAAAAACAAAAATAAAATTTTAACAATAAGGTTCACTTAGTTTATTTAATATTTATTATTTAATATTTATTATATATATATTTATCATATTTAATAATTAACACTATTTATAATCATGTTTAGTACATCAATTCACAACTACACAATTTATTTAAAATTGTTTTGTGATATAAAAACAAATCTATACAATATGTTTATATTAGTGTGAGGATTTGTTGTATGAACAAAAAATTTTTAAAATCTTATAATTAAGTGACACATGGGTTAAAACTCTTGGTTACCGTTTTTACTAGCATTTCAATTTTATTTTATTTTAATTGCATTTCGCATTCACTGCCAACGCAGAACAAACCTTTGTTAACGAGTGTTGATTGACCTAATTATGTAATTAAAGTATTTGTATTTAAGGGACGTTCTAGGCTAATATATTTTGTACTCTGATGATGCCCTAACTTGGAAGGGTGAAAGCGCTTAGTACTGCTGTTCATAACTGTTTTTACTGTTTTCGTTGTGGTCCAGTTTTATTCGAAATAAAGAAGATTGTGCACCAAACTCTAGGAGTCAAGGTTCTGATTGTTGCTGTAAACCAGCACAAGAAACAGGGGAACTAATGTTACTATAATTGTACAATGCTCATTTCTGTGTCATGTTTGTGATATTGCTGTAATGACAAAAATGGAAATCAAATAATATTACTTAATTCTGAAACTCTGCGGGAAGGGCTGAAGATGGGAAGTTCGAAGGACGGATTACTCAACAGGAAGCACAGCAAGATCATTGGTGTGTGATGAGTAAATGCGTGCCACCACGAAATGCTTAAAGCCTAACAATCTGCATCAAGACATAAGGAGAGGTTAAAGATGGAAGGGTAAAGACTGCAGAAGGAAACTAGTGAGAAAATAATGGAAACATACAATGAGAGTTTACAATAAAACCCTAAATGATTGGAAAGCATGAAGTAATACAGAACGAGTAAGCAATAAAAACAAAATGTAGTTTCATGAGAAGAAGAATAAAAAGGAAATAATAAAGTAGACCTGTGAGAGATGAAAGAGAAGAGTTAAACTATGACACTGGTCTGTTGGGAGGGGTACTGTAAAAGGAGAGAACAAGCAGTTTAAGTGTATCAACGAGACCGGTAGCTTGATATATTAAAAAGAAAGATGTCAGAAATAAGACGGGGTTGTATATAGTTAAAAGATTAGTCTTAGAGTGGAAGACAGATCAGTTGTATGATGCTAAGAAGGTAACTGGAGGAATGTGTATACAGTTTGGTATTTGATTCTGAACGGAAATGAAAAGTAGTCTATTAAACAGCATGAGCAAAACTTGAGATAGAAAGGGAAAGAAATTAAATACTTGCCTGGTAAATATTACTAAACAGTAATAATTAGTAAATGAAAGGCAGGAAAGTAAAAAGAGAGACTTGGAATGTGAATGGTCTACTGGAAAACAAGGGTAAAATACTGGGTTATATTAAGCAAAGAAAAGAAGCAAGAAATCCACTTGAATGATAAAGCAACATGATGAATTATTAAAAAGTATTTTTAAAGAGGGATATTATCATGCAAAGGCTGTGGAATATAGAAATAGGGGGTAATAACCTTACTAAATAAAGAAATACCACTTAATGTAAAGGAAACAAGACCTTTTCAATGGGGACATAGTTATTAATGAGTGAATTAGAGATTTTGAAATAAAGACAAGTTGTTTACACATACAGCATTTTGTTAACACTACAGCCCACTACACTTACAGCATAATTTCAAGACTGATCCAAGGTTACCCTCCCTAACTAGGTTCCCTATGGTACAACTAAGGGGGGGGGGTTGCAGTAGGGAGAGGCAGCTTATCACCCCACCTCTGCTGCAGCTCTAACATGTCCCCACCCTATTCCCCTTTTGGCCTATGCCTCCTGATGTGATGTCACCAGCCTCCATCAGGGACGGTCACAGCAGCTGCCCACAGAACCACTTAGCCCTACACGTGGTAAAAGGAGGTGTCCGACAGACCGGGCATTGGGCTTTCGGCAGAGAGCCACAGGATGTTGGAAAAAAAAAATCAACCCCCCACTCTAAGATAGATATATATATATATATATATATATATATAAATAAAAAGACAAGAAAAGAGTGACTGTAGGTGGTATCTGCACATATTAGGAAATGGTTCTTTTTCCTCAGCACGTGGAACCTCCATTTAATGTCTCATCCTAATAGCAGCAGCCATGGCATGCTGCAGGAGCACCCCCCCCCAAGGACTAGGTGTGAGGATAGACCACATACCCATAACAGCTTTGAGAGAAGAAAGCAGAGTGTCCCCTCCTTGACGTGGCATTAAGATATCAGTCTCTGCTTCTGGGGTCCCACCTCCTTATCAGAACTCACCCTGGTCTGGCAGAGAAAGCCATACACTCTAGCTATGGAAAGAAAACTCAGATGGATGTAGAAAGTGCTACTGAGGAAAAAAGCAGGGTTTTTTTTTTTTTTTAATGAGAGGACTGCAGACAAACAACCCTGGTTCTCCCTTTAAAGGATGACTTACCTCTAAATATAGTTTGCCAAGGCCATTCTCCAAATATATAAAAAAAAAAAGATGAATAAATTCATTTAGAAAATATAAGTGTTATATTAGTTAAAGACAGTAAGCCCAGAAACCCTGAGGAGAAACTTAATTTCCACTAATTAACCCCCTAATATCAATCTTTCAGTAAACACAGACAGCAGGTGACTATAGGTACAGACAGCAAGAAACTACCCAATAAACAGGAAGCTTTAAGTTCACCTTGTCTAGCCTTTTAAGTGCCTTAACATTATACGTTTTCTTTCATAACTTCCTTTCCCTGTACCCTTTCTTCTACCTGTCCAGTGCCCTTCCAAATGCCTGTGTAAATTTCACCTTCACTACCTATTCTAGTAGTTCATTCCAAGGTTCTACTACCCTCTCTACAAAAAAGGACTACTGGAGTTCCAAGAAATAGTTAGCCCCTATAATCTGATGCCTGTGCCCCCCCTCTTTCCTTCTCTGTCCCTCCTGTTCAGTGACCCCTGTATCTCACAGACATGTACTCCCCTAATTCCCATCTCTTCTTGTCTTAAGTGAGAAGAGCCTCCAGCTCCTCTAGTTTCTGGTTATATTCCTTTCCTTACATCCCACATAATCTTTCCAGTACATTTCTTCTGCTGTCCTCACAACAGCCCAACATCCTTTCCTTTATAAGGCTTCTAAGCTGTAGACAGTACTTTGTTCTATCCAAAGCCCTGCAGAGTGGAATTCCTTATATTTTTACTTCTGGAATTTATGCCATTTAGGATACATCTCATCATTCTGTTTGCTGCTATCACTGCCCTCTCATTCTATACCCAGTGGTCCAGTCCAGGTGTGATCAACACCCCAAGACACTTTCTGCTCTGCTGCCATCAATGGTACTCTTCCTATCCAATACTTCACACAATGGCGGTTGTGGAGTAATGGCAGTGCTTTGCATTTGCAATGAACCTCGACTGCTAACTATCCATCCACTTATACAGCCTTTCCAAATCCTTTTCTAGCATCTTCCATCATTCAATGCAGCTATCTTTGTGTTACTGACAAGCATTGTGACCCTCTTCTGTATTCCCTCAAATACATCCATGGCAACACAGTGAAGAATAATGGGACCAGGGGACAAACTACTGTGATATTCCTCCAGTCAATTTCTTAACTTCAGTTAGTGCCCCTCTCACCAGAATCCACTGTGTCTTACATTCAAATCTTGCAGCTACCCAGTTACTCAATCTTGGACACACTTCCACCATCTTCTTTTTCTTATGTCAAAAAGCTTTGCTGAAATCTACACAGACTACATCTACTGGTACTCATTTGTCAAGTTCACCTGTAACAAAGTCATAAAAACTGGATCAGGTTTATCAACCACTCTTTCTGGCCATGAAACCCATGTAGGCTGCTGTCTTGCAAATAGTTGCCATCTAGAAATGCTATAAACCTTTTCCTCAGGACTCCCTCAATGCCCTTCCCTGCCACTGTTGTTAATCTACAGGCCACAAGTTCTTTGACTTTCTTCTTCATTACCCCTTTATACAAATGCACCACAACCGCCGTCTTCCAGACATTTGGCACTTTTACAGTAGCCAGTGATTTGCAGACTTCTTTCAGGGAGTCTGCAAATACATTAGCCAGACTTCTGAGGAATATAGGATGCAGCCCATCTGGTTTTCATACTTTATCCCTTCTATGGCCAACCAATGCCCTCTGGAGAAGCTCTTCACTCTCTGCCCTGGGATCTCTTCACCGTTCTCTCCCTTCTGCCTTGCATCATTCCCAGTATGACACTCCTCTTGTTTTTGTGAAGCCTGAAGGAAAGCATTAGTCCCACACCTCTACTACCCTCCCCACACATCTTCTGTGATCTCCCTACCACCTTTGCTCTACCTTGTCAGCTCTGTCTCCTACTTCTTTCTTTCTGCTATATATCTAACAAGGCAGTTGCTAATCTTATTGGTCCCGTCTGCCAACTCCCTCTAGCCTTTGCTGCTGCTAACATATTTGTTGCCATTATGGTCTTTCTAGTATTTTGGCTTCAACACCTCTTATTCCCTCCTTTTCATCTGTCTAATGACCTGTATTTGCCCTAATTGATAGACTTACATTCCTATGTAGTCACATCAGTTTGTTTTTGTTTGCTTTGCCTCTCCCACACCCGTGTCTATAACCCTGAGTATTCCATCCCTGACCCCCTTGCCCAGATCGACAAATCAATTAAGAGGCTGCAAGACTGTAGTCACTAACTCAATAAACTTTTTCGGCTTAGTACTCCCCTTTGAAATGTATATTCCCCCACAGATGGCAGCTACATCTCCACATGTGGACAACAATATACTCTGTTCTGAAACAGTACAATGGCCTCATATGATATTCTGTGTTGCGGATTCTTATTCTAACTGCTCAAGTACATATCAGAAACCACTTTAAAATGAGGCTAACAGATCATCAACTCCTAACAGTAGAGACACAATCACTAGGTTTCAAAGAGACCACTGCTCCACACCCTAGGCTGGAGCTTCAGATTCTGTCCATTAAAATTATGATAAGAGACACCTACGGCAGAACTTGAGATCCATCTTAACTGAATAAGTTTTAATGCAAAGAATACTTACAAAACCCTCTTTCTGTTCCTAGTGGAATGGGAAAAAAAGGACAAAGGAAAGGCACTAGTACTACCTGTTCTTGTAGAATTTTCCATAGCACATGACTACAAGCACTCTGAAACTTCATAATGAATCAGTTAGGATTAAAGAACTCCCACTACCCCTCATGGGAATGCATAAGACAAAGAACATGTCCATTATTTCATGGTCTGGAGAGAATTCACACCGTTCTTCCTGAACGAGAGATTCAACTAGTAGCCACAGTTTCTTCTTAAGTATTTTGGCATAAACGCTTTTAGACACGTTGAGGAGTGTGATCACCCTACAGGAAACGCAGAAAAAACACACATTCCAGGCTCTTACAATGATAAGGATCACAACTACAGCCTCCAGTCCAGAGAGATCATACAAAACGAGGAAACAGAGTATCAATGTACTTTCCTGAACCAGATCTCAGATGACATGCCTTATCATTTAGCTTTTAAAATAAAAATCTTGGTCAAAGTCCCGTAGTACAGCTTTAAAGTGTGCTCTTCAACTTGGAATAAATCCAGAGATAAACTGTACTCACACAGCAACAAATTCATATTAGCCATGCTACTCCAGCTACATCCAATACTTTACTAGATCAGTCAAAATCTTACCCATATTTGCAGCTTAACATTACACTCTACCCACATCATAGTTTTCAACTACAGTAATGGGCCCGTAATTCACCCCAATGTTCCCTGGCACTGTCTCCTGAAAGGAAGGCATGCCACAATGTTAAAAAGTACTCAATGTTCCTTTCACTTCATTACAATCTCTGAGGTAGCAGTCAATACTTCGCCATCCTTGGTCAGCACAGTTAAGTCAGGTCCTACATTCCATTCATCGGACACCAAATGGGTTACCAGAACCTCTCTGTGATACTCTCATGAAAACGAAATGTATTTTATAGACATTAAATCATTTGCTTTATGCCTTGCCATTCAATAACATACTACCGGGGGTGAACATGGGCTGCTCAAACAGCAACAGGCAAAAAATGTGAAGCTTCATCTTACATCTTTCCAACCATAATATACTTTTTATGCACTCACAGTCAAAAACTAACTTACTTCTTTGATCGCTGCAAAAAATGAAATAGTCTGTAAAGAAAAAAATACTGAGACTTGCACTGAAGCACTAGCCCACTTCCTTAGCTCAAATTTTAGATATGGCCAGATAGAGGACTGCAGAAGTAACAGAGGACCACAATATGACTGCTGCAAATACTTATGATTAACCCTTACCAGCCAGTCGTATTAGGCTAAAGGTCTGTAGGTAAATTTCCTTTGGTCACCCATTTTCTCTCTCTGCATAGTGTCTCTGTTTTACTGCAAGCAAAAAAAAAAAAACATCAAAAATCTATTGGCTATAACTCTCAAATCTATGATATTAACTGAAAATATTTTATGTTGTAAAATATGCGACAAAACTTTTAGGGTTTACACACATCACAAAATACACAATATTACAATTAAACAGAGGAAACACTTTTATATAGTATGTAATGAAAAGCACGTGTCATTTAAATAATGATTTTTTTTTTTTTTTGTCCCATATGCTCACAATACAGTTAAAGGCATTTGTATTACTAGCAAGTGCTCCCATACCAGGAAGTTTATTAATTTATTTTAAATAAGATCGCAATGAGAAACATATACATGATACGACCAAAATGGAACAGCATAAGTGTACACTGACTATCTACTGTGCTGACACGAAAAAAAAAACTATCACTATACATAAAAAAAAAAATAAATCATCAATTCACTTCATCACAAAGTTATTCTTGTACAGCAACAGCTCCAGCACATATATTCACTTTTCTCGGTGGAATAAATACCGTGCTGACGGGCAGTGGTAAATAATCAAAAGTGAAACTTGTTAAAAACCCTCATAGTTCTAAAAGACAATCTATTTACAGCTAAATGGGAGAAGGGGGAAGCCAGACACAGAACAACCGGACCATATAAAGCTACAACCCATATTGCACTCAGATTAGAAAGAAAACATCACATGATTTCAAATACTGCTATCTCGCTTTCTTAAACCAAAAATATTGTTTGGTATTAGTAAATACAAACGTATTATTATTTCTATTCAGAGTACCAGGCAGTAAATCCTGCTCCACCCTAAGTCACTGACAGTTCATGTCCGAGCTTTTCCTTCGCATGCAAACACAGGCAACCTTTGTGTTATTTAATAAAGTATGTCAAAACAGTCCTGTATGCCCAAAAGTGTCACCAAGATTATACCTTTTATTGGAATGTATTTATCTCCCTCTCGGGGGCCCTCTTGATACTTAGAAGGACTCAAGAGGAAAGAAAAAAAATCGACGCTTGATTATGATGTCACGGAAGGAGAGCTTTGGGTGCCATGAATTGCAAAGCAAAAAGGCGTGTTCTCTTTAGAGAATTGTCAAACTTAGGAATGAGCTGCTTTTGAAAAATGCCCGATCGTTGTTTGCCCGCAAGATTCGTAATACTATTATTAGAATTGATTGCACTTTAGTCATAGTTAACGTGGCTTCCTTATTTTTAAATGTGTTATGTGTGGCTGCTGTCAGCAAAGCTGTTTTCGATATGACAGAAATATAATACCAACTCTTTCAATCAGCAGAGATGTAGTAGTTAAACATTTTACTGCAAAGATTTCGGCCTCTCAACTCGAGAATATGGGAAAAAAGACACACGATAAATGGATGACCTTGTCTTCAAGTATGGGCAATGAAATTTCATCTCAGTATTAGGTAACAACATAATGAGTGGAAGAATCATTGAGCGAAGATCTGCACTGTGTAAAAAGTGAAAAGTACTGCAAAAATGAACAATGAAAATTGATTTTGGAGTTGTAAAAATATATGAAGGGTTTATAAAAGGCTAATTGTGTATTACAGCTTGTAATTATTTGTTAAATATTGCTTATTTTTTCAATAAAAATGGCAGTCCTGCTGAATATTCATTCTTCTACTTTCTGAAAAAAGATAACGGGAAATGATTACTACCCCAAAGTAAATTACTAGACTGTGGTCATCATCATGTAATATGCACAACGCATTTCAATAAAGTAAATGCAAACAATGCATTTTCTTATTTTGAATGTATAAATGCCAAGAATGTACAGATTTTTCCTCATATTTTTGGGGTGTTCCTCCTAAAATCTGTACTTTTCTGGCAAATAGCTGAGGATTAAGGTCATTAAATAATGACAAACATTTGAGTTTAAGACTCCACATCCTTCAGAAAATCCATGCTAATGCAAAACCTATTATTCTATCAACTTTCTAAGTGTGTAAGAGCAATATTTGAAATCTGTTCCTATTTGTCCCCCTATAATTTTAGGCTTTGCCCAGATTTTTTGCTCTAAGAGGTTGAGAGGTATTGCCAGCACAGACTTTCAACTTTTAAACTCTAAAGCCCTAAGACATTTACATTTCATACTAAACTCTCATGAAAAAAAAAAACCACATAATTTTTTTTCAGATATGATTTTTATTGGTTTTGCAAGGTTTATAAACAAAAACAAACAACAGAAATGCAAAAACAATTTATACAAAATATAGATCATTGCTATGCAGATAAGTAATAATATTGTGAATAAAGATATGCACTATAACTCACAAAAACAGTAAAACTAGGAAAAGAAATGCAAATGAAAATAACTACTAACTATGGTAAAACTTCTACATTAAGGATAGAAGGTAATATAGAAACCCCCTTATATTATCTGGTGTGATACAAGATAGGATAGTTATCATTAGTTAATAGGAAAATTTAGAATGGTTGGGGGAATGTGGATGTCTTACCTATATGTAAAGTGAAAGAGAGAAAAAAGGGGGTGTACTGCTAGACTAACACTATATACACTGTACATCATGGATGCCATCATCAGTGAAAAGAGGAACAGCTCAGAATTGTGTTTAAAGGTATAGTGTAGTCAGTAATCCTCTATTAAGGGACTGAAAAGTTGGAAAATAAAGGTCTTCACAGGTTGTACATATAATAGTGTATATTATATGATAATTACTTTGCTTGAATTAAGTCAAAGAGATTGCACCAATAGTTCTGGAAATAGTCTTTTTTTACTGCTAGAGCAAAGTTTGTGTGCAGATAACTACTTAGTTGCCATTGTTTTGAAATTCTCCCAAGAGATTGCCGAGGGGTTTACCCAGTTCTTAGCTATAAATTATTTGCCAAGAGCACACATAATGATTAGGCTGTGTTTACCAACACCAGTTAAATCTTTAGGAGTTATATTCAGGATTGTTGTTTGCCAGGATAATGTAGTCTTCTCATAACCCATTTTTTCCCCAATTGGATTCTGAGGGAGCACCATAGTTTGTATATATTTTTACAACTACAAAAAATGCGGAGTATGCCTGCATACTGGAGGGAACAGAAAGGACAGGCTAGATTTTTGTTGTACCCAAATTTTAATAGGATTGCTGGAGTGTAGTATGAGTTATTATTAATCATAAGCTGGATATAAATTAAATTTTTAAAGGGGGTAAGATTTAGGGTATTCGGTATTGCTTCATACTTGGACTTAGTAGGGATTTCACCATGCATGTCATCCCAGTATTTGGAGTATAGAAGCAATTGTTATTATTTGATATTGATTAAAAGCTTGTATGCATGAGAAAAATTTTGTTTCTAAGGGAAAGTGTTTTGATAATTGAATGTGTTAGGGTTACTTATTTTTCCTTTGTTTTAGTGTTAGCAAGTTTTTGTTTTATTAAGGAGTTTAGTTGTCCTAACATGGGGTCATATCTATTTGGAGCCCTGAAGTGTTCTTTGACTGCAGTAAAGTTTGTTAGATGGTAAAATTGCCATACCATGGCATTTTTAATAATGGGAAAGTTGGATAGGGCTATCATTTTATTACTGATTTTAATATTTGGGTTTAGGTGAATTGGTTAAAGAAAAAAGAGTATCCTGAAGACTGAGAGAGCACAGCAGTGCTTGAAAAATGTTTATTTTGTTTTTTAATGCAGGTAGAAGTTTAGACTTGTGCTCATTATCAGGCGTTAAATATGGGATAGACTGTGGGTTTAGTTTGATTGAGTGTATATATTTGTGCCAGATTTTAACCCAGGTTGGGGTCCATGTATCTACAGATGGTTCATAGCTCGCTATTTGGATTAAGCGGCTTGCATTTATTACGTTGTAGTAAAGATTAAAGTCGGGGAGGCTCAGTCCACCTTTCTCTTTTGGGAGTATTAGTTTTTTGTAGGACATTCTAGTTGATTTAGAGAACCAAAGGAATTTTGAGATGGTGGTTTCTATTTTATTGAAAAAGTTTTGGGATAGACTTAAGTTTATGGAGTTTAGATGAAATAATATCCTAGGTAAAATGTTCATTTTGACAATAACAGTTTTTGACAGTAGGGATAAATTGATGTTTTTCCATCTGGAGAGGTCATTGTTTATTTGATCCCAGACTTTAATCAAATTTGCTTTCATCAAATCTTGATGTGTGTGCATAAAGATTATTCCTAGGTATTTGATGGTATATTTGACTGGTATGTCAATAGGATTCTAGGTGGTTGTGAGGATTTAATGGAAAGACAGAAGATTTTGAAGAATTTAGCTTGTAATTAACAGCAGCAGAGAAGAGACTTATTGATTTACGAATTTTGTGTAAATCACTATTCGGGAACTCAAAATAAATATTTAAATCTTCTGCAAATGCTGAGTATTTTATCGCTATGTTAAAAACTCTGGGTATGTGATGATACATTTTTTGGCTGAAAAGAAATAGGAGAGGTTCAAGATAAATGTTAAAGAGATATGGTGAAAGGGGGCAACCCTGTCTAGTTCCATTAGTGATTTTAATAGGGTGGGACATTGTTTTATTAATATATAGAGAGGTAGTAGCATTATTATAGAGCATTTTATAATGTTAATAATATATTCAGGAAAGTTGAAATATTGCATAGTTAAATATAGAAAATTTAAGGCCACGTTGTTGAAGTCTTTAGTGGTGTCTAGCATGAGTGCGTATCTTGGTTGGTTGTCATTTTTTAGAAATAACATTGTTGTGTCTAAAATGAGGGTATTGTCACAAAGTTTTCTTTGTTTCATGAACCCTAATTGTTCGGGGGGGGGGGGGATAACTGAAGCCAGGACTTTCTGCATTCTACTTGCTAGGATAGACATCAGAATTTTAATATCTATATTAATGAAAGCAATGGGTCTGTAATTAAGAGGATTATGCTTGTCGGAATTAGGTTTCAAGATGATGATTGTTTTAGAGTTGTTCATATATTTATCAGTAATCCCCTTAAGGATGATGTAGTTGTACAGGTTAAGAAGAATTCTGATAAGTTGGTCATCGAGAGTTTGGTAAATTCACTTGTAAATCCATCTGGGCCTGGCGCCTTGTTGGGTTTGAGCTTTTTAACAATTAACTAACTTTATTTCGTTCAGTGAGATGGGACTAGCTAATAGGTTTTATTGTGTGTGACTTAGTTTGGGAAAGGATAGCTCATCTAGGAGTTCTTTATAGATGTCATTATGAGTTTGATTTTTGGGGTTATATATTTCACAAAAAATATCTGTGAAGGAGTTTATAATGTTAGAGTTACTATATAGGGATTTCTCTTTGTAGTGTATTTCTGATTTATAATTTGGGACATCTTCTATGTTTATTAGTTTAGCCAGTGTTCTGGAGGGGGTTTGTGCCCATTTCAAATATCTATGTGGGAGTCTTAGTTCGGCTAAGGATTGGTTTTGTTGATGAAAGGAGTACATTTTTTTGGGGTCTCGTGAAGTTTACTTTCTAGGTCTAGAGAATATTTATTTTGGAGTTGTAAATCAATCTTCTTGTACTCATTGGTGAGGTCAGTGGTATGTCTGTTTCTTCTTTTTATAAAAGGACACCTTTTGAATAAGTATCCCTCTGATAACAGCCTTGGCAGCAGCCCATTGAACATCAAAGGGGATGGAACACATGGAGGATTCACGTTCAAACTGTTTAAGATATTGGTTAATTTAATTTATAAAATCATCTTTTTTAAGGATATTAGTATTTAATGTCCAGGTGGAACTGCTGCCACAGCCCTTATGGTGCTGTGCTAGGTTGGTATTCAGAGATACATTAGAGTGGTCTGAAATAGATCTTGCTTCAAGGGCAAAATTATTAATTTTATTTGAAAAGACATCTGAAATTAGAAAAAAGTAAATTCTAGACCAGACTTTATGAGATGCTGAGAAGTAAGTGTACTTGGCTGCTCTCTCATGATCAAATATTTGGAACGGATCGATTAAATTGAAGTTATCAGGTCATGAATAGATGCAGTTAGTTGGGGGGGTTGTTTCCTGTTTTTATTTGAGCTATCGCTCGAGGGGTCGATAAGTGCATTCCAGTCACCTCCTATAATAAAGAAATGATTGGTAATTGTGGTAATAGGCATTGTATTTCTACTTAATGCCTTGTAATAATCCCGTAACATTGCTGTTTAATGCTAATTTATAATGAAAATTGTATAATATGTTGCAGCTTTTCTCCCCGGGCCTCCACTGAAAAAGGGCTCTTCAGCTCAGTCGGACAATCCCAGTCAACAAATGTAACATAAATAAATAAATTGTGAATTTCGTAAACAAATAAATGCTGGTTTGTGCATGGTCTATACATGTTTAGGAATGGTATAGGGCAGTTTAATTGGAGGTAAGAACAGGTAAATAGACACCACCGGCCGTTGGGGTCTGATTTAGTGGTAATGATTTCCCCAAGGAAGGTTTTTTAATTAAGATGGCAGTGCCTTTTAATGAAAGGCGGTTTCCAACTAATATCTGTCTGATCCAGTTTTTTTTCCTATCATTGTCCCATTGGTCATTTGTCAGGTGTGTCTCTTGTAACTAGAAAATGTTAGATTTGTTTTGGTAAATTAGGTGCATAATCATTTTTTCTTATTTTCATGAAGACCATTTATATTCCAAGAGTTAACTTTAATCAGTGTGTTTTAGGATTTAAGTGTAAAATAGTAATGTTCGAGTGATTTAGTGAAAGTGAATTGTTGAGACTTGTCATGATACTAATTCTAGTGTTAGTTGATGTCCTATTAAGTGAAGAAGTTAGTTTGAGTAACATGGCATCCATGAACCCTACCACAATCCTAGTACCTAACCACAAATCTCCCTGAAATGATCATATACAATATATATAGGAATGTATATTACATGTTCAAAGACTATTTTGCGTGCATAAAATAGCATTATAAAGTAGCAGGGAGAAAAGCATAAAAATCCCGATATTCCAAGTGTAGGCAAGAATTAGACTACCCACCCTCTTGCTGCTCCATGAAGGTTTAGTTTAACCTGAGATTGAGTAATACAAATGGTATCATAGCTCTGAATAATATATGTTGGAAATTTTTCATTTATACTGACAAACATACACTAGTCAGGTATTTACATCGAACTAGTTAGAAGTTTAAGGCAGTCATCTATAGCATGGGATACATGTACGTTAGTTCCTTGTTTAACACTAAAACCTGACCAGGGTGTGATTAGTTACTGTACTTGCCCTTCCTCTAAGGGACAGGAATAAGGAAGAAAGAATAATTAACCTGCTTTGGCATTAGAGTATGCTTTTTTACGCTTATGAACTTGCTGGGTATAATATTCACGTATCTAGTCTATTACAATATCCTTCTTAAATATAATCAGTATAGAGTTTTCCTCCTTCCTACAAATTGAATATTAGAGATGAGTGGGGAGGGTAACACTGGTTTGTAGTTATAATTTGTTAAGCCAAAGGAAGAAAACACCATCAAAGGAGAACATATAACATTTACATCATTTTGTAACATATCGCCTACGTAAAAAGGAATAGCAACATGCTTAATATTTAAAACATTTAAGCAAAAATATTACGTTAGATTGCTCCTAAAGCATGTTATATTAAGGAAAATGCAACCATAAAAACAATCCAGTGCAGTAAACAATGAGATCAAGCATGGGTGTAAGTAGGTGCGTGTGTAAGAGTACAAGTGCGTTAGCTCACAACAATATATAGACATCCATTGATTGCCCTAAGTACAGACAAAATATGTACTGCCCTCTATTTGACATACTTTAGACCATATTATTATCTTCTATAGTAAGGTAATTGCTTGAATAAATCAGTAGTTGTGATTGCTGAGAAATAAGTGGTGTGTGGAAAGGAGGTAGTTTTTGCAGTACGCCCTAGCAAAGTGATAGGCAGCTGCTGCACAGTAAAAGTGAAAGTTGTTTTTTTATTATGCTTCCCTCTAACCAGCTTTATGTATCTGGAGCATTTAATTAGCAACAGAACAGTGCATAAGTGCGGGGGGGACATTAATAGATCTGTTTTATACATATGTGTAAGTGCTTTGTGGAACACTGTACGAAAAGAGACACATGCAAAATACTTTATAAACCACAGTACTTCTCAAATTGAGAGTCATAGAGTGTCTAATAACTTCAGAAATAGCTATTTTGGATATAATAGCTTAATTCTGATTGCATCAGCGACCAACTCAGTCCCAGTAATGGATTTCTTCATTTTCGGTGACCTCCCGACCTCGTGACATCATCCATCGACATTCCCACTAAATTCTGGGTAATGGAATGTTGCAATGCCTCTGAAAGCCAACGAAAAGGCTTGCAGAGTAAAGGCAAGGCCCCAGGAAAGCCTCGGGGGGACTCCTACTACCAGGAATAAGCAGGCCTATGCACCTTTACCGCATCGTAGACGGGAAATATAATCTAGGATGGCCGGGAAGCCAAAGAAATGCTTAGATGCACTCCATATAAGTAAATTTGTAGTTAGAGCTGATTTCTGACCAAAAAAAAAAAAAGTGTTAGCTTGCTTTGCATCAAGTTAAGGAAGCATTCAGACTGTTAGGTAAAATGTATTGTGATTTAGTTTTTAAGTGCCATTTAGTGAGCTTTGACAGTTTAGTTACCTTTTGCTATTTATTTTGATCCATATTTAGTTACTCTGACAGGAAACTTTATTTTAACAAGCATTTTGGTGCCATGTTAGTCAGAGCTTATTTTTGGAACTCATTGCTTAAAGTCTTTTAAAGATACCAATGCAAAGAGCTTAATTACTTGGTTAATTTGCTTTTCTTTCAACTGATTTACTGCTCGGGTGGTTCACTGAAAGCTCTCAGAAATGCTTTTTTTGCTTCATCTACTGTTTGCATTAGATATTTTTGGTCGTTGTGGTAGAAGGAAAGAGTAGCCGGATACCTCATTTGGAAATGAGCTTTCTTTTTAATTAGATACGCACAGAAAGGAGCCAAAGCATGCCTGTGAACCTTAATGGGCTGTGGCAGGTCCTGAGAAACAGTAATTTTATGCCCTCTCCATGAAATAGTGCCTTTCTTTTTTTGCAGCCATAAGAATTGTATTTGTACGAGCAGCATTTAGCAACCTGGCATATATTTGTGTAGGAATAGCTTCTTCTTGTGTTCTGCATAATGCTTTGTGAGCCCTTTCAATTACAGTAAAGCTTGTCTGAGAAGCTTTTTATGTCATCTTGAAGAGGTTGCAGGGCTGATTTGATGTCCTCCACTGTAATTGCAGGTTCCCCTTTAATTTTGGAGGGTCCTTTGTTAGATTCCTGTAGTGGTTTATTAGTTTTCTGTCTCTTGGTTATTATATCCTTCTCAGGGGAAACTATATGAGATAGTTTGATCTTAGATGTTAAAGTTTCCATAGATTCTTGCTGAGTAGTCATCTTCGGCAAAATTTCTTTTTATAATTAAATGAGACCAGTGCTGTATGATTAGAACACCTTTTCTTTTGCTCTCCCTATTTCAGGATTTAGTTTTTGGAAAGAGGTCTGTCACCGTGCGGCTGCAGCTATACATTCAGAGTCTGTAGTGGTAAGCACAGGATAAATCCAGGTAAAAATGCTGTTCAGTTTCAAAATGTTGTTGATTACCTTTTCTTTGTTTGTCAGTTGATCAGTATTTTCACTTTGATGTGAAGTTTGACGCCAGATGCGGACTATATTAAGCGGATGAAATTTGCTGTTGTAGGAGCAGCAGAAAGTGTGTGCTCAGTGCTCGATGGCCATCTTGGAATCCAAACATTTTCACATCATGCACACGGAAAATTTTACTTGGGAAGGAATCCACTACAGCCACCAATGTATATAAAACTGCATGGAAAACTGAAAGCCTTGGAACCAGAAGTTTCTGTTACTGCAAGTGCAATTGCAAAAAAAAAAAAAAAAAAATAGGGAAGTACAGTGTACAATATTCCTACATATATCACAAGCGAGGAAGGTATATAGGAATGTACTATGTTTAACCTCAAATGTAAAGAGAAAGAAAAGTTATCAGTTTTGACAGAGAAATTTTGTGTGGTTAGTTGAATAAAAATCTATCATTCAAACATTATCTATTCTTTACAAGAAATCAAGAGGACTGCATTAAAATCCCAAGCAAAAGTCTATAAATTCAGTGACTTGCATGAATCATTCATAAGAGATAAAACTGTCTATGACATTAAATATGACCAAGAGGAAAACTGTTGAAAGAATCAGAATTGTCACTAGATAAAGTACTGGATGTGTGCAGGGTAAGTGAAATTACAAGTAAATAGTTGCAAAGGGTTCTTAAGTACCTGAAAGGGTGCAAGATTAAATCTGTAGTAGTAATGGTGAGAACATTAAGTACAGAGTAAAAGGGCAAAAATGAATAAAAAAATGACACCAGGAAACCATGAAGTATTCATCAAAATTGTGCAGAGATGCAGACGTGTAGTTTGAAATAAAGCCAAATATACAAGTATTAAGCATGGCCACTGGCAAAAGAAAAAAAATGCAAAGTGCTTTCTTGAGTCTGTTAACTATGTGGTAGTTAAGAAGCATTTTGCATAAATAAGAAATTAAAAAAAATGTCTTTCACATGATTTTCATGTTAATGAGGATAAAGATGAAAGATACTTGTCTGGAAAGTTACCATATAAGAGCATGAGACAAGGCTAAACAAGCTGTTGGACACATGAAGCTAACTAAGAGTAAATGTCAGATACATGGGCCATATTTAGGTTCATAGGTAGGTACTAGGCTATCTGCCCTAGGGCATTTATAAGCCTAGCCAGAATATGTTGGCTTTCGCCTCCCTTTTAGACTAGATTCCTGAGTCCCTGTCCAGCAGTGCCATAGAAGTTATCCTAGGAGAGAATTTACGATTTCCCATCCACTCATCAAGATTTCTCTTGAAGAGGGTCAGCGAGGGGCTCTGCCTAACATGGTCCGGGACTCTATTGTAGGGCAAGGGAAGCCTCTGGAATATGAATCTATCCCTCCAGCATGTCCTATTTATAGCTGTGCTGAGGTTTAAATCCCTGGAGCATGTAGCTCTAATGGATTTGGTTTTCTTGAGGTGGAGCATGTCCATTAGTTCCGGGTTAGACATGGCCTTGTACGTCAGGCAGAGAATGCCTCTGAGTAGGCAGTAAGCAACTGAGTAGAGCTGAAGTTTCTTTAGTCGAGCTGTATAGGGCAATTGTTTGAGGCCCATGATCCTCTTGGTGAGGTACTTTTGAGGTCTGTCCAGCTGTTGCAGGTGTTGGGTAATGTGCATCCCAAATGGGGCATTGTACTCAATTATAGGCCTGATGAGTAATGAGTAGAGGGGCACAATGACCTCTTGATCTAGATGTGAACCCTTTTGTAATTAGGTGAGCTATATAGAATGTTTTTCTAACCACTTTGGCAATGTGATTGTCAAAGGAGAGGTTACTATCTACTTGGGCCCCCAGATCCCTAATTACTTCTTCCGTACTTAGCGGATTACCTCCTATGTGGTAGTTTGTGGGCACTTTGTTTTTCCCAAAGGGGATGACTCTACATTTTTTGGCATTTAGCTTGAGGCCGTGGTTCTGACACCAGGTATCCGTCTCTGTAAGATCCTTCTTTAGGATGCTTGTGTCAGCCGGAGAGTTGATTATGGCTCCCAGTTTGCAATCATCTGCGAACCTGGTCAGCCACAGTCCTCCCATGCTTGCCTGTACCTCAGAGAAGTATATACTGAACAAGAGGGGTCCCAGGACAGAGCCCTGTGGGACACCACTTGTAACCGGTTTAGAGTCAGACATGGCACCTGCAACTCTGACCATATGAGTTCTATCCCTGAGCCAGTTTGCAACCCACCTTGTGATGAATGGGTTGATATTTAGGCTGGTAAGCTTATTTATGATCCCAGAGTGGGGTATTGTGTTGAAGGCCTTTGCGGGGTCCAAGTAGGCTGTGTGGACTGCCTTTCCCTCATCTATGGCTTTGGTAACTGTTTCGAAGAAGTCAACTAGGTTTAGGAGGCAAGATCTGCCTTTAACAAAACCAAATTGGTTAGGGTCCAGTGTCTGGAGGCTTTCAATGTCTTTGTTTATGAGATCCATCATGATGCACTCCATAGTCTTGCAGACCAGGCTGGTCAGGCTTATAGGGCGATAGTTCCCAGCATCCGTTGTGGTGCCCCCTTTGTGGAGCGGGATTAGCGTTGCTGTACACCACTCTTTGGATACATAACCTGTGGTGAGGCAGAGTTGGAACAGTGAATTTATGTGAGGGTTTAGTTCTTTTTGGAGTTCGTGTAAGATGCAGCCCGGGATGCCATCCGGTCCCATTAATGCTGTGTTTTTTACTTTGGAAAGGGATGCTTTCACCTGTGTGTCTGCGATGTCAGGGGGACTGAAAACTTCTGGGATAGACACAGGTCCTTTTGGGGGGGAGGGGGGGTAAAGTTTGCACTGAACCTGTCCGCCAGGATGTTGGCAATGTCAGTGGGTTCAGTGTACTTTGTGCAATTTTGCACCAGCTCAGAGCAGATTTGGGAGTTACCACCCAGATTCTTGACGTAGCTAAAGAAAGTCTTGTGATTATCTTTAGAATCTTTGGCGATTTTTCTTTTGAAGCTGCCCTTTGATGATTTTATGAGGGATCGAATTTTCTTGCTAGTACTGATCAGGGATGCCTTCCCTTTTTGGGATTTTTCCCTATCATGTAATAGTTTCTTCCTTCTGTTGTAAAGTTTATTTATGGCCAGGGTCCACCAGACTGGTCTCCTGTTTTTGGAGGAGTGAGTCTTGGTTTTACTTGGGATGGCATGATCCATGCATTCCTGTAGGTGCTCATAGAATGCATTTGTGAAGGATTCTGCATTTTGGGTAGCATTTTCCATTAGCTCGGGTGCTTTGAAGTTCTCCACCTCGGTCTTGAGAGGTGTGAAACTTGCTTTTGAGAAGTTTTTCACAGTGGTTTCCTTGGTTGGGGGTAGGGTCAGGATGTGGATGTCCATAGTGATTAGTTTATGGTCTGATCTTACCAATGAGGGGTTTACCTCTGGTGTGGAACATTGAGCCCCCATGTTGGTGATGACCAGGTCCAATATGTTTTCCCCTCTTGTGGGAGTGGTGACCAGTTGTTCCAGGGCATTTGAGTTTATAAATTCCAGGAACCTTTGGGCAAAGGAGTTTGGACTTGAGTAGTTTTCCCAGTCAGTGTTAGGGTAGTTGAAATCCCCCAATATCATAGTGTTTGGTGAGACCTTCATATTCTCCAATGTTCTCAGGAATGCCAAGTGGGGGTCCTGGGACAAACTGAAAAGCAATTTTGCCCACTGTTAGTTGCACATGGATGGTCTCCGATGCCTCGTGCAGTGCCACTAACCTGGAGGTGCGGGTATCCTTGATGAAAATGGGTACTCCCCCGCCTTTAGTATTTTGGTCGGAGTTCTGGGCTGAAAAGAATGGTATGAGTTATACCCTGGTAGTGCTGGGGTGCTCTCTGGAGCCTTGAGCCAGGTTTCTGTTACTGCACAGATATCGATTTTCTCCATAATAAGGAGTGCCTCGAGTGCGTGCATCTTGAGGTTTAGACTGCTGGTGTTGAGTAGCATTACCCTTAGTTTTTTGTTTCTTGTATTTTCTATGGAGGTGGGTTTTTCTTTTGAGCCTTGCCTAAAAAAGGCACTATGGGGGTGGCAAGAGCCTTAGCCAGTATTCAAAAGCCTAAGGGTGACAGGTGCAAGCCGTCCCTAGCGAAGCAACGTGGCTTGTCGACCATGCCATCCCAGGCTGACAAACTCTGGATCCCCTTTGAATTACACCAATAGCTTAGCCAATTGTTAAAATTGATAATTTTGTCCTTATACTGTGGCAACATTCTTGGTGAGGGCAAGATGCTACTCAGGGTCAGGGTCATACTGGCCTGGGCTACATAATCCGAGAGCTCCTCTATATCTCTTTTCATGTAGTCCAAGGAGGTACGTCTCAGGTCATTCACACCAACATGGACAATGACAGAGTCATATTTGTACCTGCTATGGAGTGACCTGAGTGCTTGTGTTATGTAGCGGATCCTGGCACCTGACAAGCAGCTTACAGTGACCTTCTCCTTGTTCAGTCTGGTGAGTGGGGCATCAGTGTGCCTGATAATACAGTCTCCTATTACTAGTGTATTTGGTGTGTTATTTGGCCTTAAGGGCTGCGACTGTGTGGCACACTGACTTTGTGAAGTATGTGATATGTGAGAGTTGTTAGGTGGTAGCGGTTGCTTGGATGGCTGCTTTGGAGGTCTCTGCTGCTCTGGCAGATTTTTATTTAGAGCCTCCGAGTATGTTTTTGTAAGTTTATGTGTCTTGTTTGCTGATACGATTGGCCTATGTGAGACTGATTGTGTGGTGCAGGTGGTTTCCTTCTCCTCCTGACTGACTGTGGAGTTCTTGGGTTGAGAGAGCTTGGCCTCCAGTTTGGCTGTATAGTTGCATCTCTCACATACATTTGTGTTTGTTGGAAGGAGGAGAGGGTTGTCTGTGTACATAAGGCAATTGTAACATTGCCTCAAGATTCCCAGATTCACCAGCTGGACTGGAGTGTATACCTGAAACTGCACTTTGGACATGCCTGGATAGTTTTTGATGTCTGAAGGACTGAAGCTGTATTTGGAAAAGGCTAATGTCACTGTAAATATGCAGAAGCCTTAAGATAAATCAGATCTTAGAATTCGTAGAATGGTACAATCTATCTGAAAGTTCATACACAACTAATTAGATGTCACAGTGCCAATAAGAAACTGTCATACTATTACATGGACTGATTTTGGTCAGAAGAGCAAGAAACAAGATGTTTCATGCTTGTAATATAGACATCTACATGTATGTTCTATAAAATATCACAGTCAGTTGTTGTAGATGTGCATCTAAGTCAACAATGACTGGCTGTAGTGTTGATGATGGAAGATAGATCAATTGCATATGAGCTAAGACCTCTTAAAAGGAACACAAACAGAAAAGGAAACATTGGCTGTTTTTATGGCAAATCAGTATTACTGAAATCAGATCACAAATCACTGTAAAATATTTTATGAAACAATGTCACATAGTGCCTGCCAGATTACATTGAATGCTGTTAAATTTACAAAGCTATGCAGTAAAGGTTCAGTACAAGTCTAGAAAGCAAATGGGCATGCTGATATACTAAGCAACGTTTACCCTGTATGAGGGAACTAGGATCTACTACATAGGTTCATAGGTGTTAACTGGGCAAATGACCACAAGGGCCTTTTTAAGCCTAGCCATGCATCACAAATCTCTGACATGTTGTGATACCCTTGATAAGTGTAAGCAGGGGCCTGGGAGATGAATAATTTACAGGTTGCCTGTGTTCATTAGAGACTTGGGTGCCAAGCAAGAGATGAATTTCCTGTTCCCCATTCAATTGTCCAAGTTGCACTTGAATTGGATTAGAGAGGAACTCTGCTTCACATGAATGGGGAGCCTCTTCCAGAGATGGAGTAGTCTCTGTGATACTGTCTCTCCAATGGGTCCTGTTTATATCACAGGCAAGGTTTAAGTCTTTAGAATGGGTAATTCTGGTGCTGTTTGTTTTGTGGATATGCAGGGGGTCCATCAGAGTGGGGTCTAACAATACCCTGTATGCCAGGCATAGATCTCCCCTCAAAAGCCTGTAGAAGACAGAATACAGGGATAGTGGCCTTGAGGAATTCTGCATAGGACATGTTACTTACGCCCTGTATTCTTTTAGTGAGGAACTTCTGTGGACATTCCATTTGTTGGATATGCCTGGTTAGGTACATATCAAAGGGGGCATTGTACTCAATGATAGGTATGATGAATGCCAAATACAGTGGAACAATGACTTCCTTGGACCTAGATGCCATACCTTTGTTTATAAGTAGCACAACATAGAATGATTTCCTCACTACTGTAGACATGAGATGGTCAAAGACTAGATTGTCTAGGTGTGTCCCTAAGTCTCTGACTACTGGGTCATCTCTAAGGGGTGTGTTCGCAATATGATAGTTACCAAGGTGAATGACTTCCTGAAGGATACTATTATGCATTTCTTGGCATTTAGTTTTAGCCCATGACTCCAGTTGTTTGTCTCTGTCAGCCCTTCCTAGAGAACATTTGTGTCAGTGTGGGATTAATGAAAACTACTAATTTGCAATCATCTGCAAATTTAGTGAGCCAGGGGCCACTGAAATTAGCCTTGACTCCAGAGAAGTAAATGCCAAAAGGAGTGGTCCAAGGACCAATCCCTGTGGGACTCCACTTGTGACTGGCCTCTTTGTAGAGGTGAACTCCCCAATTCTAACTTCCTGAGTACTGTATGTGAGCCATTTAGCAATCCACCAGGTGATATATGGGTTTGTACCTAACCTCTTGAGTTTGTCAACAATGCCCAAGTGGAGTACTGTGTCAGATGCTTTGGTCAGGTTAAGGTAGGCAGTGTAAACCATTTTGCCCTCATCCATTGCTTTGTTGGCCTTCTCAAAGAAGTCTACCAGATTGAGTAGGTTGACCTGTCCTTGATGAAACCAAAATGGGTTGGATCAAGTGTGTGGATGTTTACTATATCATTACTGATCATTCCCATACTAAATTCTTTCCATGGCTTTGCATATAAGACTAGTGAAACTCATGAGTCTGTAGTTTCCAGGGTCTGTAGATGGCTCGCCTTTGTGCAGAGGAATGATTGTTGCTGTTCTCCATTAATGAGGCACAATGCCTGTTTCGAAGCTACAGTTAAATAGCATTTCCAGATGGCCTCATAGGTCTTGTTCCATGCTGTTTAGAAGGCATCCTTGGATATTGTCTGGGCCCATTGATGCAGTGTTCTTGGCCTTAGAGAGAGCATTAAGGACCTGCTCCCTAGTGATAGCAGGGGTAGTTATATTTGATGATATTTCCTGAGGTAAGGTTGAGGAAAAAGAGGTATAAAGTTGGAACTGAATTTGTTGGCCAGTATGTTTGCTATATCATCTTGCTCAGTATAGGTGGCTCCATTTGCAATGAGCTCTGCACACAATGTTGTATTGCCATTGAGGTGATGTAGCTAAAGAATGCTTTGTGGTTGTCCTTGGCCTGGGAGGCCAAATTTACCTCAAATTTGGCCTTGTTTGACTTTATTTGTCCTTATGTAAGGATCCAGATGTTCTTTGCAATATTCTATAACTTTGTATCTTAAATGACAAATTCAACTTAGAAAATGCACTTGAGAAAATAAGATGATGCAGTCATTAAAAACACAATGAGCTGGTCTAAGCAGATGACAGCAGTACACAGAGTGATTTGAACATATTAATTATATAAATATGACATTTTGTGTATATGGAGCTTGAATTAACTGTAAGTTAAACTGT
This sequence comes from Protopterus annectens, assembly GCF_019279795.1. Classification (NCBI taxonomy): domain Eukaryota; kingdom Metazoa; phylum Chordata; order Ceratodontiformes; family Protopteridae; genus Protopterus; species Protopterus annectens. The sequence continues at coordinate 600,707,254 of NC_056750.1, read as the reverse complement.
TTTTGTTATTGTTATTTGTAGAACATTTTTAATGACAAACTACTTGTTATATATAGTAAAGCAGTTTTGTGTAGTGAATAGTCAGGGGTATTTTAAATGTGGTGGAGTCTTTTCAGTGATGCTTTGTGTGTTAAAGATATTAAAGTAAACCAGTAAATTTTTAGTTGTAAGAAATGTAGGCTTTAAAGTATAACTATAAAGTGTTTTTATAAGCAAGTTGGCTTGAAAACTTGCTTGTTGTATTCTTAAACACCACTGCATTTCTAATTGCCTGCCCCTTATGTTAATTTGACCATATATCTCCTTCCCTCTGTCCTTTCACTGGCTGGTGTGAGTAAGCACAGAATTATCATTTTGTTAAATCACTCCCCTTCAACTATTTAAATTTATTGGTCACCTCATTGTATTCCACAGTAACAGAGTACAGAAATGCCCCCCCCCCCCCGCAATCTGTCTTGCTCTTTTAAAAATTGTGTCTCTCCACTTAGACAGCTAAAACTTAGGTTACCCACTTTCATATCTAACTGCTTAATGTACACTGCAGTGTTTATGATAAACCATTTTTTTCATCTTACCTTTAAACATCTATTGCAAGACCACAAGTTATTGCAGAGCCCACATTCTGCCTCTCAGTAGTCATCTTGGGATTAGTGCTTCTGTTTTCTCCTGGTGAGAGAAGGAGCACAGGGACATTACTTCCTGGAGACTGATGATCACCAGAAAGCCTAATAACTGCTTTATAGGTGACAGCTTGGAATATGTACTTATATTCTGGTCCTGGCGAGAGAAGGAGCAGAGTGCATTGATTCCTGACTGTTTCTGGTTGGAGAGTAAGTGTCTGTGCTTAACGTTCCTGATTGTTCCGGTTGGTATTCAAGGTATCTACTAGCAAAAGGCTACAAGCCTACAGACCCTTGCATCATCTGGGACAAGACTGTGGATCACCAAACAGGCTGTGGCCTGCTTCTCATCTTGGGATTGGTGCTAACATTTTGCTTCTGGTGAGAGAAGAAGCAACAGTATTACTGCTCAATGTTTGGAGTGTAAACAAAAACTCCACCCCCTAGAAACTCTCTTTATCCTAGAGAATGCTGATATCCGTGCAGTCACTGAGGCATGGTTTAAACTCGTGGAGAGCATACCAACAATGCTAGGTTATAATACCTTCCACACATCTAGCCCAGCTACTTCACGGGCAGGGACTAAAGGTGGACGTGTCTCTGTTTACATCAAAGATTAATATACTTCAAGGCTGGTCAAACAGGACAATGCATGTGAGTTGCTCCATGTTCAAATTACCATAAGAAAAATCCAATATCACTTCCTTGCAAGCTATAGGTCCCTCTATATAACCCAGGAAACCCAAACCATGTATTTAAACTTATTAGAAATATTAAACATCCAACCCAATACTGTATTCATGGGTGACTTTAATTACCCCACTATTAACTGGGAATCCCATATGACACCAAACGTACATGTACAAAGATTCCTGGATTTTGTAAACACAAACTCTCTGGACCAGATAGTCAGTACACCAACCAGGGGTACAACCATACTGGATCTGGTCCTCACTAATACAGGAGAGTGCTGCACACCCCCTGATGTAATACCTTCCCTGGTAAGGTCAGACCACAAACTGGTCTCCTTTGAAGTAAAAATAAAACCTGGACCCCCCCCCCCCCCATCAAAACCTGGAATATTCAGGAACTATTCTAAGGCTAACCTCCTGCTATTAAGTGAGAACCTGACAAAATTTCAAGCCCCATAAACCCTGAGAACACTGCTGCCTATGCAGAACTGTTCAGAGAAACCCTGTACATACATGTTAATAGCTGCATAGAGGCAGCTGTACCCACCAGGAAGAAGTGCAGAACTAACTCAAAAAACAAGCCACCCTGGTGGAATCACAAAATCAATAGGCTGTATAACAGGGGGAAGAAAATCATGGCAAAAATTAGGAGGTGCAGCACCCAGCAGGATAAAAGCACTCTCATCAAAGTAAATAAACAACTCAGAGGACAATTAAAGTTTACCAAAGCCAAATTTAAGGTAAGTTTGGCCTCCCAGGCCAAGGACAACCACAAAGAATTCTTTAGCTATGTCCACAACCTGAAAGGCAATACATAATTGTGTACAAAGCTCATTGTAAATGGAGATATGTAAATGGCTTAAAACCTCAGCTTTGGCCATCTAAGATCTAGCTGTATTCAACTGGACATATAAGAGAATTTAAGTACCTTTTATCTGCACTTTTTCAAATAATACAGCATTTTAATTGATTTGTTTGTGTTGCACTGAATATTAACTGAACTAGAAGTTTTGAGACTGTTTTTTCAGTTAGTGCTTGCTAGAATTTTATTGCCTGTTAGTAATTGCAGGCGGGGGTAGTCTCATTCATTGATATCCTGTCACTGCCTGTTTAAGTGGTACATTTTGGAATATTTTCTGCTTAAAACCTCAGCTTTGGCCGGCTAAGATCTAGCTGTATTCAACTGGATGTATAAGAGAATTAAAGTACCTTTTATCTGCACTTTTTTCAAATAATACAGCATTTTAACTGATTTATTTGTGTTGCACTGAATATTAACTGAACTGGAAGTTTTGACTCTGTTTTTTCAGTTAGTTCCTCACCCACCCTCCCTGTTTTTGTTTTGGTATTAATCTTGGTGGCTTTGAAACTGCCTGCCCCTCTTGTAAATTTGTGTTTGGATACTCCTTCTGGGCCCATCTCATTTGCTCACTCAACTGAGTGCAGTAAGATCATATTCTGATTTCAGGCACCCCTACTGTGTACAAAGACAGCATCTGTGAAAGAAAAAAACATTTTTTAAGCTTGTTTCCTGCCTTTCCTGTAAGTGGCCTAGACTGTTTGTAGGCTTCTGAGCCCCCAAGCCTTTCTGTGTTGAAGGGAAGCCTTCTAGCTTTATTTTGTTTCTTAGAACTAGCCAGTTTTCTAGTTTCATCACTCAAATCTGTTTCTTTAAACTCAGCACTTGTTCAGAACTCATTGTAAGCACTAAATATGCTGCAAATTACTACAGAACTCAACTTTCCTCACTTATGTAGAGGAAAGCAGTTTTTAGTACTTAATAAATAAGCACCTATCCAGGCATGTCTACGGGTCAGCTCCCGGTGATTTCTCCTGTCTACCTGATGAATCTGGGCATCTTGGGGCAATGCAGCAATTGACTCATGTACACAGACAACCCTCTCCTCCTACCACCCAACACTACAACCTGTGAGAGATGCACTTATCTCATTACATCCAAGTGACGTCTCCAGGTGCATCTGCAGTTACCTCCTACTGCGTCTCTAGGCGTCAAATAATGCTTGTTCATATTTGCATTAATAATTCCAAAACCATGCTACATACAACGTATCAGAATGTTTTATCTTGAAGCATACATGATGGCAAACACAACTGTATTGATATTTGACCTATGTCAATGACTATTTGTTAGAACTGTAAGGTGATAACTTCATTTTTTAAAGGCTGAAGCTACGCCCACTGGGAGTTAAAGGTACACACTCAAAAGAGCTGTTCTGGAGGGAATGAAATAATTATATAGCCATCCTGGAAGCAAAGCTCTCTTCACCCAAGACTGGACTAGACAGTCAATAGGAGAAGGTAAACACTTGCACCACATCACACTCATCACATAGTCCCTCAAAACCTACACCACCAAAACACACACATAGAAACACAAAACACACACCTACATTCACAGAGGCTTTCAATAAAAACTTGCTCAAGCATCAGAGACCTCCAAAGCAGAAACGCAAGCAAACTCCACCCCCTCAACACAACCCAAATGACACATAGCCCACAAACTCAGTGTGCCACTCAACCACAGCCCATAAGGCATAACAAAGTACCCAACACTCTAGTCATAGGTGACTCTATAGTCAGGCACACTGATGTTCCACTCACCAGGCTAAACAAGGAGAAAGTTACTGTCAGCTGCCTGTCAGGTGCCAGGATCTGCCACATAACGCATGCACTCAGGTCACTCCACAACAAGTACAAATATGACACTGTCATTGTCCATGTTGGTGTGAATGACCTGAGACATACCTCCCTGGACTACATGAAAAGAGACATGGAAGAGCTCTCCAATCTTGTAGCCCAAGCAGGTATAACCCTAGCCCTGAGTAGCATCCTGCCATCACCCAGAATGATACCACAATGCAAGGACAAAATGATTGACTTCAACAATTGGCTAAGCTTCTGGTGTCATTTTAAGGGGATCCAGTATTTGTCTGCCTGGGATGACATGATCGACAGACCACGATGCTTTGCCAGAGATGGCCTGCACCTGTCGCCCTTGGGGTTCTGGATACTGGCTAAGGCTCTTGCCACCCCTATAGTGCCTTTTTTAGGCAAGGTTCAAATAAATTCACCATCGTAACAGGTGCAAGCAAGCAAAATCTGTGGGTAATGCTACTCAATGCTAGAAGTCTGAACCTCAAAATGCACTCACTCGAGGCACTCCTTAAAATGGAGAACATCAACATCTGTGCAGTGACACAGACCTGATTCAAAGCTCCAGATAGCACCCATGCATTACCAGGCTATAATTCATACCACACCTTTCGGCCACCTAACCCAAAACGAAGCACTAAAGGTTGAGGTGTGTCCATATTCATTAAGGATATCCACACCTCCAGGCTAGTTGCACAGCATAATTCCTCCGAGATTATCCAAGTGCAACTAACTCTGGGCAAGACCGCAGTCCAAATTGTAGCTTGCTACAGACCCCCCACCATGCCCCAGGATTCCCACTCCTTACTTCTTGATACATTGGAAAGAATTAGGGTACAACCCTACACCCTAATAATGGGCGATTTCAACTACCCCACCATTAACTGGGAAAACTACTCATGTACCAACTCTTTTGCTCAACGTTTTCTGGAATTCATAAATTCCAATGCCTTAGATCAACTTATTCTCACCCCCATCAGGGACAGCAGTATCCTAGACCTGGTCATTACCAACACTAGACATCCACATCCCACCCCCACCCCCCAATTAGGGAAACCACCGTAAAAAACTTCTCCAAAGCCAACTTCACACTTCTTAAGACAAAAGTGGCAAACTTCATGACACCCATGCAGACAGACAATAGAGGTATGACTGCTGAATCCTACACAAATGCACTTTATAAGCACTTACATGAGTGCATGGATCATGCTATCCCTAATAGAACCAAGATGCTATCCTCCAAAAACAGGAAGCCAGTCTGGTGGTCCTCTGCCATGAACAAACTACAACAGAAGAAAGAAACTGTTGCAAAAAAGAGGTAAAATCCCATGACTGGAGGAACTCCCTAGTCAACCTCAGTAAGAAGCTGAGATCCTTCATAAAATCCTCCAAAGCTAGTTACGAAAACAAAATTGCCAATGACTCTAAAGACAACCACAAAGCATTCTAGAGCTATGTCAAGAATCTCAATGGCAACACTCAGATCTGCTCTGAGTTACAGCCCAATGGCACTAAATATACAGAACCAACTGATATTGCCAACATCCTGGCAGATAGGTTCAGTGCTAACTTTACCCTTCTCTCACCCCCTAGAGGGCCCATCTCTATACCGGAAGAAAGCAAAGTTCCTGTAATCACGGCTGCACAGGTAAAAAACACACTCTCCAAAGCCAAGAACACAGCATCCATGGGACCTGACAATATCCCAGGCTGCGTTCTACATGAGTTGGCACCCTACCTAAGTACCATGTTCAATCATAGCCTCATCTCAGGCTTTGTGCCCACTGAATGGTGCACAGCGATGGTTATCCCACTCCACAAAGGGGGAGCCATGACGGACCCCGGGAACTACCGCCCCATTAGCCTCATGAGCCTGGTCTGCAAGGCAATGGAACATATCATCATGGAACACATAAACAAAGACACTGGTAATCTCCAAACTCTAGACCCTACCCAGTTCAGATTTGTAAAAGGCAGTTCATGTCTCCTAAACCTGATTGACTACTTTGAAGCAGTCACCAAAGCCATAGATGAGGGTAAGGTGGTTCACACAGCTTATCTAGATCTTGCCAAGGCTTTCGACACCATTCCCCACTCTGGAATTATAGATAAGCTCACTAAACTAGGTATAAATCCCTATGTCACAAGATGGGTTGCCAACTGGCTCATGGACAGAACCCACACTGTGAAAGTAGCAGACTCCAAATCCGACTTCAGACCAGTGAGAAGTGGAGTACCACAGGGTTCAGTCCTGGGTCCTCTCCTGTTTGATATCTACTTCTCTGAAGTACAGGCTAACACAGAAGGTCTTTGGCTATCAAAGTTTGCAGATGACTGCAAACTAGGAGCCATAATCGAAACTCCTAATGATGTGGACATACAACAAAAGGGCCTCACTGAGACAGATGCCTTGTGTCAAAGCCATGGCCTGAAGCTCAATGCCAAAAAGTGTATTGTCATCCCCTTTGGTAAAAACTCTGTACCCATAAACTACCACATAGGCGTTAGTCTACTTAACACCGAAAGTGTGATAAGAGACCTTGGGACACAGGTGGACAGTAGTCTCTCCTTTGATAATCACATCACCACAGTGGCCAAGAAATCCTTCTATGTGGCTCACCTCATCACAAAAGGTTTCTCATCCAGAAAAAAATAGGTCATTGTTCCCCTCTACTCATCACTCATTAGACCCATTATAGAGTACAATTCCCCTTTTGGTATGTACCTCACAAGACATCTACAACAACTGGAAAGGCCACAGAAATACCTCACAAAGAGGATTACTGGCCTCAAACAGATGCCCTATGCAGACCGTCTCAAAAAACTCCAGCTTTACTCCGTCACATATCGCCTACTTAGAGGCGATCTCTGCCTAAAATACAATGCTATGTCAAACCCAGAGCTGTTGGACATGCTCCACTTAAAGAAATCCCAATCCCTCTGAGCTACACGCTCTAGGGACCTAAACCTTGTCACCACAATAAACAGAACATGCTGGAGGGATAGATTCCTGTCCCAGAGACTTCCCATACTCTGGAACAGACTAGCTGTCTATGTCAAACAGAGCTCCTCATTAGTACTCTTCAAGAAAAATCTTGATGATTGGATGGGAAATAGGAAATTCACCCCAGGGATTACTTCTGTGGCTCTGCTTGACAGGGGCACAGGAAAATAATTTTCTTGGGTGGCGAAAGCCAGGGTACATTTTTGGCTAGGCTTATATAGGCCCTAGGGCCACTAGCCTAGTACCTACCTATGAACCTATAAGACACTTTTCCTGAGCCAGAAGACATAGCAAACCTCCTAGGTGATAAATTCAGCTCCAACTTTACCCCTCTCTCCCCCTCAACCTACCCTCAAGAAATAACATCAAATATAACTTCCTTTACTATCACTAGAGATCAGGTCCTTAATGTTTTCTTTAACACCAAGAACACTGCATCAGTGGGCCCAGACAATATCCCAGGATGCCTTCTAAATAGCATGAAATGTGACATATCAAGGCCTCTGAAATTACTGTTTAACTGTAGCCTCCAAACAGGTTTCATGGCTTATGAATAGAGAAAGGCAACCATCATCCCTCTGCACAAAGGTGGGCCAACTATAGACCCTGGAAACTACAGACCCATAAGTCTCACTAGGTTTATATGTAAAGCCATGGAAAAAATATCATGGAGATGATCACTAGAGATATAGTAAACCTCCAGACACTGAACCCAACCCATATGGTTTCGTCATGGGCAGATCATGCCTATTCAACCTGGTGGAATTCTTTGAGAAGGTCACCAAAGCAATGGATGAGGGCAAAATCGTTCACAATGCCTACCTTGACCTAGCCAAGGCATTTGACACAATACCCCACTCAGGTATTGTTGACAAACTCAAGAGGTTAGGTATGTCACCCAGTGGATAGCCAACTGGCTCACACACAAGACCAAGGATGTTAGAGTTGGGCAGTCCACCTCTACAAAGAGGCCAGTCGCAAGTGGAGTCCCTCGGGGATCAGTCCTTAGACCACTCCTTTTTGGCATTTACTTCTCAGAAGTCAAGGCCAATGCCAGTAGTATCTGGCTGACAAAATGCGCAGATGATTGCAAATTAGGAGCTGTCATTGAATCTCACACTGACACAAATGTTCTCCAGGAGGGGCTGACATAGACAAACAATTGGTGTCAGAGCCATGGACTAAAATGAAATGCCAAGAAATGCATAATAGTATCCTTTGGGAAGTCATCCATCCCTTGGTAATATGATATTGACAGAACATGCCTTAGAGTTGACCCAGTAGTCAGGGACTTAGGGACACACATAGTAGTCTAGCCTTTAACCATCGTGTGTCTACAGAGGTGGGGAAATCATTCTATATTGCACAACCTATAAACAAAGGTATGGCAGCTAAGTCCAAGGAAGTCATTGTTCCACTGTATGCGGCATTCATCTGACCTATCATTGAGTACAATGCCCTTTTTGCTACGTACCTAACCAGGCATATCCAACAATTGGAACATCCACAGAGGTTCCTCACCTAAGAATACAGGGTATGAGTAAAATGTCCTATGCATACTGACTCAAGGATCTATCCCTGTATTCTGTCTCCTACAGACATTTGAGAGGAGATCTATTCCTGGCATACAGATCATTGACAGACCCCACTCCGATGGACTTCCTGCATATCCACAAAACAAACAGCACCATAATTGCTTGTTCTAAAGACTTAAACCTTACCTGTAATATAAATAGGACTTGCTGGAGAGATAGGTATGTATCCCAGAGACTACCACATCTATGGAACAGACTCCTCATCTATGTGTGGCAGAGTTCCTTCCTAACCCAATTCAAGTGCATGTTGAATGACTGGATGGGAAACTGGAAATTCATCCCTCATTTGGCGCCTATGTCTCTAATGGATACAGGTAACCTGTAAATGGTTCATCTCCCAGGCCCATGCTTACACTTGTCAAATGTATCAAAACTTGTCAGAGATGTGGGATGCATGGCTAGGCTTAAAAAGGCCCTTGTGGTCATTAGCTAAATAAACGCCTATGAACCTATCAACAAAATGATGAAACAAAGACATTGGCAACCTTCAAACACTGGACCCCCACCCAGTTTGGGTTCGAGAAGGGCCGATCTTGTCTCCTGAACCCGAATGACTTCTTAGAATCAGTCTCCAGAGTCGTGAATGAAGGTAAGGTGGTCCACACAGCCTATCTGGACCTCGCCAAGGCCTTTGACACCATCCCCCACTCTGGAATCATAGATAAACTTACTAAACTGGTCATTAATCCCTACATCACTAGATGGGTTGCCAACTGGCTTACTGACAGAACCCACACTGTAAAAGTAGCCGACTCCAAATCCAGCTCCAGACAAGTGACAAGTGGAGTACCTCAGGGGTCAGTCCTGGGACCGCTCTTGTTTGGCATCTACTTCTCTGAAGTACAGGCCATCACTAAGGGACTCTGGCTAACAAAGTTCGCAGATGACTGCAAACTGGGAGCCATTATTGAATCCCCAAATTATGTGGATACTCTACAAAAGGGCCTTACAGAAACAGATGCTTGGTGCCAGAGCCGTGGGCTCAAGCTCAATGCCAATAAATGTATAGTTATCCCCTTTGGGAAAAAACATGTACCCATGAATTACCACATAGGTGGCAGTACACTAAACACCAAAAGTGTGATAAGAGACTTAGGGACACAGGTGGACAGTGGCCTCACCTTCAATAACCACATCGCCACAACAGTCAGAAAATCCTTCTATGTGGCACACCTCATCACTAAGGGCTTTTCATCCAGAAAAAAGGAGGTCATTGCCCCACTGTACTCATCCCACATTAGACCCATTACAGAATACAATGCCCAGTTTGGTGTGTACCTCTCAAGACATCTGCAACAACTGGAAAGCCCGCAGAAATACCTCACTAAAAGAATCACAGGAGATGCCCTACACTGACCACCTTAAAAAACTCCAGCTATACTCTGTCGCATATCATCTATTCAGAGGCGATCTCTGCTTAACATACAAGGTCATGTCAAACCCAGAGCTGTTGGACATGCTACACTTAAAGAAATTCCAATCCCTCAGAGCCACAGGCTCCAGGGATCTAAACCTTGTCATCACAATAAACAAAACATGCTAGAGGGATAGGTTCCTGACCCAGAGACTCCCAAGACTCTGGAATAGACTGCCCATACATGTCAAGCAGAGCACCTCTTTGGCCCTTTTCAAAAGGAACCTTGACGATTGGATGGGAGAAAGGAAATTCACCCTTGGGATCATGTCAGTTGCCCTGCTAGACAGGGGTCCAGGGAAGTAAATAGTGTGGGAAGAAATAGCCAGGGAATTGTTATGGCTAGGCTTGTATAGGCCCTAGGGCCGATAACCTAGTACCAACCTATGAACCTATGCTGTCAGTTTGCAAAGATATCATTTTTTTCCCCGCTACAAATGTTCTCAGTGGAGGTCAAGACATCTGTCGCTGAAGGCAGTTGTGCATTCTGTTCTGAGTTAAATTTCTAAAGATTCCTTCATGCAGCTGCAGAGTTGTTAACTGTTTATTTTTCTCATTGCAGTCTACATTTACATGGAGTAGGGCTTTCTGCAAGTGCAAGTAATTAATTTTGGGAGGTCTGGGCATTCTTGGCTGGGGGAAATGCACAATTTAAACACACAATGGCAAGGCATTTAATGAAAAATGAAATTTAAATTGCGGGAAGTAAATAAGTTTTATTACAACAGTGTACAATTTAGTTGTATTTAAATATAGCTAGTACACTTTTTCTTAGGGCTACAACTTAATGTTTTCTGAAAGCACACAAGCTTTTTTTCACATCTAGGAGGGAGAAGAGATAAGAAAAGAACAGATGTCAATAAGTAAAAGTGGAAATACAGGCTGTAACGTGCTTTATCATGGCTAACTGTAATTTTACGTTAAGTAATGCCTGTGGGTGCAGCTGTCAAACTGGGTAAATTGATTCTATCTGGAGGGTTAAACTTCTTTTTTTAAATATGTACATAGTTTTGTGTGTTTGTTCTAAGTTAATAGGGGAGTTCTAAAAACGTATTTACTTTTTGTTTAAGCGTTTTCATTAAAACATAAAGGCTTGGAAAATGTGATATAGGTTCAAATGGAGATGAGAAGAAATGAGTGTATAAAAGACCAGCCTGCCAAACATCAGTGTGCATGTAAGACAAAAGTTGAAAATACATTCAAAAACTGCCATGCATAATAGGTGGGAATAATGCTTTTTATCATAATGGCCATGCCATTCATATTACCTTGGAATGTGAATAGCCTTACAGGTACCAACAAAAGGAAAGAAAATTTAATTTTATTAAGAAATTAAGAGTTTAAATAGCAATACTACAGGGAACGCATTTGGAAAGAAGCGAGCATGTGGATTTGACAAAGAAAGGATTTCAGGTTGGATATTCAGCTAAATATTGGGGCAAAGGAAAATGGGAGTAATATTACTGATTGCTAGAGGGGCTTCCTTAGTGATAAAAGAGGGGTAAAAAATGGTAATAGATTTGTGGTAGTAAGGGACTATTGGCAATGGAGGAGGATTACACTGGCATGTATTTATATTACACCAAAAACTTCTATTATGGATCTTAAGAAAAAAATTGGGAGAAATAATCAGCTCTCAGCAGGAAATATTACTTATAGGTGGGAACTGGAACTTGATCTGTAACAATAAGGATGTATCAAGGGGACCTAGAAGGGAAAATGTAATGAAAATTGGTAGCTTTCTGAAGAAATTAAGAACATATTTGGTACAGGAGAAGTGAATTCAGTAGTAGGAACTCAGAGTTTACATATTATTCCCAAGGTACAATATCTGGGCTAGACTGGATATAAATTACAGTTCAAAAGAATACGTGCATTTAATTGAAAGCTTCAACACACATCCAGTAACTATTTTAGATCTTGTACCGATGAAAACCATAGTAAAAATGCAGGGTAATGAAGTAAAAATGAATCATTTGCACTTACCCACATACCTGCTAAAAAGAGAAGAATTTAAGGAATGGGTAGAGCAAATTATTCAAGAGTTATTTGGGAAGATAGACATTTTTTCAGAAGTGATAGCTAGTGAGTGGGATAAAATGAAAATTAAGTTTAAAAATAAGGTAAACATAACAGACAGAGATATGGCTAAGAAGTAATAAGAATTATTTGTAGGGGCAAACAAAGGTTAAAGTATTACAGAATAATGGGAAACTCAAAGAACACAAAGAGGTGCAACTGCAGAGTGTTAAAGAGGAAATAAGGGAGTATTTGGAAAATATGTATAAGCATAGAAAAATTGTTGTAAAGCAACTATGTTTGATAACTCTAGAGCACAAAAATGTTTAGCACAACAATGTAGGTAACAAAGTAGAAGGAGTTGTTGCCAAACATAGGGAGTCTATAACAAGACAAATAAGCAGAGATCCTGTACAGGTATTAAGAGATACTTAGGAGATTTTATGAAAATTTGTATGAAGCAGAGAAATACGGAAATCAAAATATAGCACAAATGGAAATATTCACAGAAGACTTAATTATGCCAAGGTTAGCAGTAGATGTTGCTCAACAACAAACAGTTAAGATAGAAGAAGATGAGATAAAAATGGTGATGTATAATCAATCTACAGGAAGTCTCCAGGAACAGATGATACTCCTCTGGGAGTTTGGAGGGAAGAAAGTGATAAAGATCTTGCAGATTTTGTTCAACAGTATTTTAAAAGGAGGGAAAGCACCAATATTGTGGAAGAAATAGGTGGTGTGTTACCTAAAGATAAAAGTAAAAGTAAAGTAAAGAGCTATTAGACCCAGCTTCATACAGACCCATTTCAATTTTCAACCGTGATTATAAAGTGTGTATGTCAATACTAGTGAATGGCAAATGTGTTACCAAAATTGCTAGATATGGATCAATGTGGTTTTATGGTGGGAGGCAAACATTTGACATCATTAATAAAACAATGATGATCCAGAGGGAAGCAGAACAAAAGAAAATACTTCTGTTGTTGGTGGGTCTTGATGCAGAGAAAACATTTGATAGAGTAAGCTGGGATTTTATGAGTAGGGCAGTAGAAGCATTTGCATTTGGTGATACAATAATAAGGTTAGTTAGGATGATATATAAAGGATCAGATTGTTATTGATATATGAAGTGGGAGGATTCTTCTCTGATAAATTGTGCCTGATTACAGGAACCAGGTAGGAGTGTCCTCTTTCCCCTTTGTTATCTGTTTTATATTCAGAGTCATTAGCAAAGAAAATAAGGGAGACAGAAATTCAGTGATATAACTGGTATGATAATTAACAAAATTTGACGTAATTTGCAGATGATATTATTTTTGTACCTGACAACTCCAGAAAAAAACATAATGATGCTATGGAACATTTTGATACACTTTCAAATGTTTTGGGGATATAAAATTAATTATGCCAAAACAAAGGCCATAGCCATAAATGATGTACCCACACAAATTTGGTTCAGCAGTACCCATATTTATGGGGACACAATAGGATGAAGTATTTAGGCGTATGGATTAAAAAGGCTTCTGTTGGCAGCTAGAGATATGTGGGAAGAGTCTATACAAATAATACTATAAAACTGAGAAACTAGAAGCTCTTATTTATGGATAGGGATATTAAGTACAGGTCATGCAGATATTTATCAACCAGAAGACAAGTTGTGGACAATGAATAAAAAGGTGCAGGAATTTATCTGGGAGGGGTAGAGAGCAAGAGTTAAGAGGGATAAGCTTATCCTTCCAACTGAACATGATGGTTTAGGGTTATCTGATTTGAAGGGATATTTTAAAGCTACAAAGTTAAGGTACATATACATAACACAAACAAAGTTATAATTCAAAGTGGAAAGGGATGGTTATGAACTGGGGGAAGTTCAAGAAATAAGGAGATAGTAGGATTTTGGATGCAGATCCTTAAGGATAATAATGACCATACAGAATATTATATTCATAAAGTAGCAAAAAGTATTCTAAGAACTATGCCAACACTAGAATGGAAAAAGGAGATGTTGCCTATAAGGATTACTAGAAATAGGGTACAGAAAACAGACAAGAGGGGGCTAGAATTTAGCAGAGAAAACTGGCAAAGGAACAAAGATATTGAGAGCAAATAACTAGACAGGGAAAGGTAATAGAGTAGGATGAGGCCCAAAAAAGTTTAGACTGCAGGCTAAAGACTGCGTTCCCTACCAGGGACCAATATCACGAGTATAGACAAAAAAAAGGGGATTGGAGAATCCAAAATGAAAGACCTGCATTTGTAAAGTTTTTAGTTGAATCTAGAACAGAAGCTGTGTTAAAAAAAGGGATAATTTAGACAGATAAAATATTGCACGATAAGCATAAATAAGAATTAATTACAAGAGGTTAGAAAAGACTGGGAAGAGAGACTGGAGGTATGTATGGCTCCCAAGTATGCAACAAAGTCCAGAAGGTTTAGGATTTTTGCTTGGAAGTGTTATTTTTATAGACCAAGCAGACTTCAAAGAATTGTTCCTCAGGTAGAGAGCAAATGTTGGAGGTATGATGGGGAAGAAAAGGGTAATTGAGAAGATATATTTTAAGAGTGTAATGAGTTGGCATATTTAAAAATTCCCTACAAAGTACGCTGTCAGACATTTTAGGTGAGAAAATGTCTGTAAATAAGGAAATTATTCTTTTGAGATGGTACACAGGATCAGAATTGTCTATATATAGTAAGGCCTTGTTAATTTTACCAAAAAAGCAGTTACTAAAAATGTAAATCAAAGCCTAAACCAACTGTATTTGAAGTATTGAATATTGTAAAAGAGATGAAAGAACTGGAAGGTGTGGTCTTTAGAAAAGCGAAAGAGCAATTTACATAAATATAAATGTAAATTGTGGGAACAATATATGCAGAATAATGTTCAGGAGTGAGGCTTAAGGGAGGGCAAGAACTGAGCAATTTATGTAATGTTGGATTGAAGATAGATACAAAGAAAGAAAATGTGTGATGCATAATGTATATAAATGGAAAGTGTTAATATGGTTTGTTTTCTATTAATGCATGCTTGCCTCTGTTTTACATGATAATTTAATAAAGTGTTTAAAAGTAATAATCTGTAGTCAGATATAAAAGAGCTATAGTATCAACAGCAATAATAAATACATGATTAGTCGTATTGGAAATTAATCCTAGAGTATTTTCATATTTCCAAACAACAGTATTTGTCTTAGAAATTAGGCATGTAACTTTATTATACTGGACTAAATATTCATATTATGCAAATTATATTTTTATAACATTTTAACACAGATTTAACTATGCATATTGGATGAGAAGTGTCAATGACAGAGCTCTGTCTTAATGTTGTATATTAACATTTGTTCACTTATTGGTCTCACAGCTTATATGATATTCCTGCAGAGCATGAAATTATTGTTAATATGTACAGCTGCTTTATGTGATTTCTTCATGTTAACAGCAGAAAAAAAGCAAAGCTTGTCCTCAATGGAGAAGTTTAAAACTATTATTTAATACTAAAATCAACAAGTATAAGCAAAATAAAAATGCAATAAAACGTGAAGTCAACTTAAAGTAACTGGATGAGCATTTTCGGCAAGAATGCCTTCATCAGATCCTGTCATACTAAACTTAGCTCATCAAATTTAAACAGAGGCTTAGCCAGTCAAAGACTTCTTTCTCAGCCTCCGCCCTTTCAATGAAGGTTTTAAAGGAAACATTCCATTTAGTCCAGTATGTAAGTATGTGGGCTTCTAAATTCCAATAACTGTTTTGAGCATCTTATTACTAGGAAGGAATACAGACATGAGACTTAGGCCATCTGTAATATTAAGAGCGGTATTTATTTTACTAGTTGTAATGTATGCACTGTTTTTTATGTTGGTAAGGCCAACAGACCCTTTAAAGAGAGGGTACAGCACTATTTAATTGACATCAGGTTAAAAAGTAAAACCAGTGCTTCGTCACAACATATTATAAGTTATCTTGGCCATAGTTTCAATTTTATGGTGCTTGAAGTATTGACTGAAGATATGAGAATGTGGGATCTCTGCAATTTGACTGAGATTGTGGAAACTCACTGGATTGCTGACTTGCAGATTGATAAACTGTCTGGACTAAATGGAGTGTTCCCTTTAAAACCTTTACTGAATAGGCAGAGGCTGAGGAAGAAGACTTTGACTGACTAAGCCTCTGTTTTAATTTGATGAATTAAGTTTAGTATGGCAGGATCTGATGAAGGCATTTTTGCCGAAAGCACACATCCAGTTACTTTAAGCTGACTTCATATTTTATTGCATTTTCATTGTGCTTATACTTGTCGATTTTTAGTATAAAGTAGTTTTAAACCTCTTTGTGGTGGACAAGCTTTGCCTTATTTTTGCTGTTAAGTTTTAGACTGGCAAGATGCCTTTAAATGTCTGTGGTGTGTTTGTACCTGGATTTGATTTCTTCATGTTAACCAGTGTATTTCTGAGATTTTTTTTTTACTTTTACTTACTGCATGTAGTGTCACATACCACTGTTGCATTATTAACAGAAATACAAAAAATATTTAATACTATTCATAGCTTTTCCTAACACATCTATAACTCAAGACCCGTCTACCTCATGGTGACTGTTATGCAATGCTCACTTACTAAATAATGAGCCAGCTTACAAATGCCACCTTGTTCCCTAATGCAGTAACTTCTGTTCTTCAGATGTCAGGATTAATATTCAAATACTGTTAATGTGAATAACATATTTACAGCTTTTACCTCAGTTACATCTCTGGATGTGTTTATCTAGCCCAACTTTTTGTACTATTTGTTTTTGGTCTAATGCATAATGCTTGCAGTGTTCCTCCCAACGTGACACTACTGAACTTTATTTGTGCATTATTAATGGAAATAAGGGGATACTTGTATATTTCATAATTTTGTGCATTTTCTGAATAAGTTAGGCATTATACATCCCACAGTAAGGATTCCATTGTGTACATTTTCAAGAGCACTTTGTCTTGCAGATGCTGCTTTGCTCCCTAATGCCAGTGGTACCATTCATGAGAGATTGCTTTTAATAGATAAATACTGCTAATCTTCATAACTAAATAAAGAAACAAAGCTGTATAGCTAAGGATGTGTGCATGTTATGGCCATTATGTGCCTGTTTTTTACTACCACCCTCGGTGCACAGGTACACATTTTCAATCCTGCTACCAACTATGTTAATTTATTATTAAAGCAAATATGAAAAAATATGTCACATTTTCCTTAGCATTTAAAAAAAGTCTCTAGTACCTTATGGGGTGTGCACACCACACAGATTGCAGTCACTTTCTGTAATATAGCAATAAAACATAAAGCACAATTAATTTAATGTTATATTTTGGAAAGTGTTTCAAAATCATTTCTTTTCAATTTCTTTGGTTGTTATATCATGTGATCACTGTTTTTATATAATGTTAATAGTCCGCTGGAGATCTATATAGTAAGAATGAAAACACTAATTTATGAATTTACTTGTGAATAAATAATCTGGTGGTGACAGAAGTTACCTGACAGTTTTATTTAGATTTTATACTTGGTTTACTTGCTGAGACTGAATGATGCTTACTTTGTGAAGCTGACATTTAAATGTAATACTGTTTTATTTAGCCCTATGTTTATTTGTACTGAATGACACTACACTGGTGTTTTCTGTGATAACATTTTTAAATCACTCCCACACATTCTAACATAAGTCCTATCTTAAATGTAGAACACTAACTTCTTGTAATTCACACATTATGCAGCAGGTCTTACAAGTGCAATTTTTACATTTTTCGTACACACTACATATTTATGTTCATAATACACTAACTTAGCTTTTTTATGTCCAACACAGAATCTATTGTGTGTGTTGCATTCAGCCAGGTATACGGTCTATGATGGTAAGAAAGCGGGATACATCACATCAAGCATGGAAAGCAACCATAAAATTAACAAACTGAATAACAGGATTACCACTGAATACACGGTTTAATAAAAACAGAAAAGTGCTTTCATCTTACAGTTCAGACTGTATCGGAATCAAGACAGTTAATCAACTTCCCTTTTTAAAGGCCTACATCAGGTTTAATGACCCTTCCTTAAAGAGTCAATAGCCTTTTCATAAAACACCTTGTAGAACATTCCACATATCAGTCTTAAAGCCTAGTACAAAAAGCATCTATACAAAATGTAATATATAGTATAAAAAACGTATAGTTTAAAACAAAGGCCAAGTACCATGTGTAAAAGACCCACATTTTTTTATTGCTCATTAAAATTATGCCCCTCAGCATATGGTGTAGTACATAACAGTACACCTAGTTGGTATTTCTTTTATTTTAAAATATTGGTTGTTGACCAATAATTTGTGTTACATCTTCTTGAGCTGTCAATATAGTTTAAAGTTTCTGAATAATTTGTCAGTTATCTTGTGAATCAACACTGGACATCACAGTCATAGAGAACTATCTGACATCTATTTCACCTTTTTATACATTCAGTGGTAGTGCTCACATCAAAAATGGCCATCAAGGAACACTGTTCCTCCCGGGTCATATACCAGATTAACCAACCATCAGTTCAAGATTTTCTTTACATTTCTTTATAGATTCTGAACTGAGTATATAGACTTCTAGCTTACTCCACATTACTGGTATTTGTTACGAAACATATAAACTTCCTAGTTTGGTCTTATTCAAATTAACACAAAAGTTAATATGTTTGTGAGTTACAAAACTAATATATACCTATATATTACACACGCATACACACACCTATCTCTCTCTCTCTCTATATATATATATATATATATATATATATATATATATATATATATATACACACACACACACACACACACACACACACACACACACACACCTATCTCTCTCTCTCTCTCTATATATATATATATGGAGCACTGTCTGAATGATGAAACACAGTTTATCGAAACTTGTTTCAGCGGACACAATTTAGTGAAAGTGCATTTTATCGAAAATGCACTTTCGCTAAATGGTGAGTGGGAAGTTAAAGTAAGCATGCTGTTTGCATGTACCGTTAGTTGCAAATCAAAGTATAGTGTTGATTTACAACTAATGAAGCTATCGCTGACATCATGGTACAGTGGGGATAAGGGAATATTCCCTTTTCCCCACTGTAGTGCGATTTCGGAGTGAGAATAATAAAGTAGGGGGTGTATTGATAATGTCCCCTGGTAGTTTCTCAATAGTGGATAGCTTATATACATTTCATGAAATGGTGAATAATTTGACTGATTGTTTAAAGTTCACCTTTACTTGGTCATATACACGTGTTGAGTTTTTGGATTTGTATATTGAGAAACTACCAGGGGGCATTATCAGTACTGGGGTGTATCGTAAAACCTGTCATAGGAACGCATTCCTATTTAGATCCAGTATGCACCCAGGTTACATCTTTAAGAATTTAATTAGAGGTCAAGGGATCAGAGCCTCTAGGTTAAATCCTACCGTTACAGGGTTTTCACAAGAGATTGAGGGTTTGAAATGCAAACTGTTGGCACGTGGGTATGCCCCTCCTGAAATAAATTCTCAATGGGTAGACTTGGATCAGTTGATATCGGGTATAGCCGCCCCTTACTTTGGACTGGCTATTGACCTGAACATTGATAGGAGACGACATTCTGATGTTTATGAGGTGAAGGTTCCCTTGTTTTATACATGTGATCACAGTGATGTTACTAAGTTGTTCAGTAATCACTGGTCTATTTTGCAAGTAGACCATGACATATGTAGGATTGTAGGTGAGAAACCTATTTTTAGGTTTAGAAATTGCAAGAACCTGTAAAGATTGTTATGTTATGATAGGAATGTGAGTTCTATGTCAGCATCCCTTGGATCTACACTACCTTGTGATAGTTGTAGTTTTTGTCAGTATATTAACACCTCTCCCATTTTTATGCATCCTGATCTAAGGAATTTAAGTTTTATGCTCATGCAGACTGTAAGACTGCTAATTTGGTTTATTTAGCAGACTGTTCCCTATGTCACGCGTTTTACGTTGGTAAAACTAATAGAACCTTACGTGACAGAATGAGGGAACATCTGTACCATATTAGGAAAGCTTCCTTGCACAATGCTTTGTCAAAACATGTGTTAGAGTTTGACATTTCTCACATTTTCTGTTGCCTGTATGTGAGTAATGAAAGCGCTCACTCTGTATTGGTTTGAAGGAGTAACAAAATAGGTTTTGTATTTTTTCTTGTATTTATTTTGTTGTTTTAAAAGTCCAGTTCTGGGTGTATGTCCATTTTTCCCCTTGGTTATTTTGTCTAACTTCTTCTTGTTTAAAAAAAACTTTTTTTTGTCTTGTATAAGTTTACCAACTTTGAATTCTATAAAAAAGGACACATTTTTTTCTAAAGACAAGAGATTGTGCGGACTGAACACTGTCAACAAATATCTTTTCCAAACTATTATAACCAATCTCTAACATCATTTTCAACATCAAAATTTAACATGTCCTTTTTTAACAAAGGATGATTAATTAACCTGTAGTTGTACTTGGGTCATAAAATGTGAAAGACAAGTGAAATGGAGTTATGGTTGGAAAGTCCTAGAGGTTGATCAATAGTTAAATTGTTAATCTGGTCTAAATCAGTACCCACCACAATGTCCAGCAATATGTTACCACTAATATTGCTTTGTACCAATTGATGGAAATTATAGAAAGTTATACTATCCAAGAATTCCTTTGCATGGACTGAATTTGCAGTAAGGTTACTCCAGTCAATAACTGGATATTTAAAATCTCCTGTCAGTAAGATACTTTTAGAGTCCAATTAACCTTTCAATATAGATAAGTAATTATAAGTTTATGAGTCCATACTGTGGGTCCTATAGCGTAATATGATTTTGTAAGCTGCCTTTCCTCCATAAATCAGGAATTCTGACAGCTAAACTTTCAGTTATATTATCCTGCATGACTAAATAAGAAGGAATAGAATCATGAATCAGTAATAAGACTCCACCACCTATATAATGCTCCCTCAGGCATTCATACTTTGCTAAGTTGAGAAAACAAAAATCTTTACAATTGCAGCATTCTGTAATAGCCACAGTATTATAATCTTCATACTCAATCAGGCTTAGTAATTCATCATATTTTTTCCCAGGCTATGAGCCTTACTATAGTTACATCTTATAAACGTTTCATGTCTTGTGTTTGGATATCATTTAAAATTTTTGTGTTTGGTATTTCTAAAACAACTTTTACATGGACTAACACTGTACTAGAAACAGACAGCTCCATAATGTCTTGGATAAAAATTGTCCCATACAAGATGGGATACCACCTTTGCATTGTATACTGTACCAAGATGATGTACCAATGTGTTGAAAATATAAGCTTTGGTAAATTTATTATCATCTCATTTGAGGTAAAAAGAATTTCACTAAATAATAATTAATTTGACCTGCCTTTAAATATTCCAAAATTTCTACTACAGCATTTTTCATACAATTTATATGAATAGCATGCTATGCAATTCAGTTATTCTACTATGAATTATTATTTTCCTGTAGTTTTGTCTAGATCTTAAAGGTTTATTTAGTAAATTAGTTACATTGGCCAGTTTTAGACAGTAAAGAGGATACAGTATTTTTTTATTACTTAAATCATAAAGCTTCCTGTTAACTTAAGCTTAGAGTCCTGTATCACTAATACCTCATCAACTTCATTTGATGTCACAAGTTCTAATTTTCTAATGTCATCACGGTCATCATTATTATCAACTATAATTTCCAAGTCTAATATAATATTTCTACTGTACAGTCCACCCAGGGCCCTTCTTTTCAATTTCTTATTAGTCATCTTTTCAATTAAGTCAATCAACTCAACACTAAGCTTCCTATCTGTTTTCATGACATTACTCTTACTATCGGGATGACCCACCAGCTTTATCCCTGCCCATTTTTTCCACCCATTGTGGATACTTCACAGCCCTCCCATGAATAACCTGTGTGAAACTCATTTTCAGGGTACCCCTAATGACAGACTTTGTTTTTAATACTTCAGCTTTTTGGAAAACAGTCTTAGTTTATGGTATGTCTTGAGTTTCTAAGTACCGTACTTTTTATGACATTTAATTTCAGATATCTTGAATGCATACTTTTCCTCACAATTTCCTCCCTGTGTCCTGAAATCTAATTGGGAAATGATAAGTATGTTCTCTACAGTCTTGATGAACTGCTGTCATTTCTCTTTTAAGTTCACTGAATTTTCATCATAATGACTGTCAGAGTGTGTGGTAAGACTAAAGGGAACATATCAAAAGCATTTGCTATGTTAGTTGAATTGGACGTAATTGGCAAAAAGAAACTGCATCTTTGCAGATACACAGTGTTTTCATTTATCTTCAGAAGCCAAACGCAGAGCACTGATTGGCTGCAGGAGGTTGCATGTATCCTATACAGCCAGAAACTTGGTACAGGACTGAAACAGAAATGGGTGACGAAGACTCATATGTCAAGATAATTAAAGGCAATATTTTGTTTACACCATTTTTTTTTTCAAGAAACAAATGTAAAAGGGGTTTGCACACTCATCCAAATTCACTGAAGCCCAACTTAAATCAAATAATGAGATGCTTTCTTTTGTAGTACAATGCTAATGGGGCAGACACTTTCATATGCATTTTTCTTGTTTTTCTGCAGAGATCCTATTTTTTAAACAGTAGATTTGCACATCCACCCTGTGAAAAGGAGCACAAAGAGGTCTGTCTGTGTTTGAGGTATGAATATTAACTATTTATTTGTATTTGCAGGAAGTTCTTGTCAAATATATGCATTCACTATGAAGGGGGAGCACTTTCCTTAGGACTCATAAACATAGCGCACTGATGCAGATAAGCACTGTGTGCACAATTTTTAGTGTGCTGCCATGAACTACTGTACTTCATATACATGAACTGTGGTTGTTCAGGGTGGTGTACAATACATATGATGTTTTCTTCAATGATACACAGGAGCATTATATACTACTGTGTACTAGAAGCTACTTTGCTTGGGATGAAGTGAAGTATTATGTTAACTGGCTGGTAGTTTAGTAATTAAAATGAGACTTTAATACGTCGCTATTGCACAGCCACTTAGTAAAGTTTAGCAACCTTATTAAGCTGTCTGCCTCTGATGCACTGTGGTCTGCCATTATGTTTAGAAATGATTCATAAAAATGCTTTTTCTACATAGGCGTGACAGTGAACCAGGGTCATTTCTATATTATTGTAAACAGAAATATAATGCTATTTGAGATCCCAGTGGTGGAAGCTTTCTAGCATCACTGTGTGTTGGGGGGTAGGACAAGTTTATTTGTGGTAAGAGGTTTGCCTGCACTGTAGGAAACTTGATTGCTTTTAGGGATTTTCTTGCCATGCAATGGGAGCTGTTGTGATTTTTTTTTTGTTTGTGCAGCATACTAACAGGGATGGCAGATCACAGCACTGATAGGTATTGCACCATTGTGAACTGTGTGTTTGCTGTCCTTTATGTCACCCCATTAGATCCAGCTGTTACTCCAATGGTAGTGGCTTGCTGAATAACATATGATTAGTACAGCTGGTGATTTGCATATTTACTCCATGCATGGGGTACAGTCCTTAAGTGATGGGGCAAGACACTGTGTATACCTCATTAGCAGTTATCATTCAGGGCTTTCATATGCATATATAGTACAAGTCAACCCTTCTCTACTGCACACTAATGGTTGTGAAAGACATCATTTTCCTTTGACAAGTAAGCTCATTCAGAACACAAGACAATGTAACTTTTTTGATAAGCTTAATCATGTAGGATTGAACATGTTAAAAACTTCATGAAAGCTAGAGCTCATCCACAGAGCCTGTATTGTTTAAAGAGCATATCGAGCTATTACTTGTTGTCAGAAATAGAGAAAATTTATTTGCAGAATTGAAAAAACTCCAGTTGAGGTAGGGAAGAATTATATTTATTTCAAGAATAACATGTATACTAATTGTTAAGCACTAATGATTTAAAACTCTGATTGCTTAATGAGCACCTGTTAAGTAATATGCTCAGATTATGTAATATTATTGGTCAATGTAACCTTTATCTTCAGTTTTTATTATATGAAAAGATCTCCCTAAAGTTTTTGTACCTTTATGAGACAGACCCCTTAGTTGTTTTCTTTAGTTTCCTACCTGCAGATTTGCAGTGACCTGTATTTATTATATAATTATTAGTGCTGGTGCAACTTACAGCCGTCTGCCTCTGGTACTATATATCTATTGCACCCGGCACCTGTTATGTATCCGTAACCTGATTAGGTATATGCCATTTATGTTATGTATATGCATTTTTTTTTATTTGCATGAGGTACTGTCACAATTGTATATAAATAATCATTTTAAATTCTGTTTATCCTTTGTACTAGCTTACCTACCCATCTAGGAGATGATGAATGAATGAATAAATTAATGAACAAATAAATTAATACATGTATCCTTAAATGCATGTGTTTGAAAGTGTGGAAGTAAAATTTGCAGTTAGAAAAATGCTTCACTATCAGTCACCAGAAGCTCACTCACTAGAAGGCAATTTAGTGGAAAACCAGTAGTTTTAAAGCCAGACATTTAATTTATTCTTCACTACAAACAGAATCATTGAAAATCCAGAGAAGGTATAGTGTGCCATATTTCTACACGTTGATAGGAAATATGCCTCAATAGTATTTAACTCTTTTTCTGATGAAGAGAAAGACAGGATAGCAGTAGTTAGACATAAGTTCATTCATTTCCGTGATCCTAAAAATAATGTACCATGAATCTGTCATTTAGTCTTTACAATGACAAAAGGTCTTACTGAAACTTTAGCTGTACATGCTAGTTATCTGAAATGAGCCAAATACAATGGGCTCAATCCCAAAAGGCTTGGTCTCCACGTAAGTGACCACTCACATGGAGAGCAGGCTGAGAACATGTATTTTGGAATTTGGTCCCCACTGTAAGCCTGTCTGTAGATAGGCCTTACACCAAAGTAAGACACTTAAACTGAGAGCAAGTCTTTCAGAATCAGGGCAGACTTAAACTGATTGCAAGTCTTTTGGAATCTGACCAACACGTTTTGTGTGTTGCTTGATTTATTTGTGATAGAATAGTCAGTGATGTAAAAATGTCAAAATAAGGCATAAGATATTAAGAAAAATAGAGCAGACCTAATTAAAAACTGTTAATGTATGCAAAGCAAATAATATCATGAGTTTACAATTAAAAGAATTAACTATAGAAAATGATATTAGCAAGACAAAATCTGATTGAAATATAACAAAAGAATGTATTGCAACAATGGAGCCAAGAAAGAGAACCATAAGCGTTGTTGGGACTGGAGCCTGATGTACCAGCTGTAGCTATAGGCACTTGATAAAGTAATGTCTTTCTATTAATCAGTTTTGTAAAATCTTTGTAAGAATGAGACAAAGCTTTGTCCTATTTCTCATGTTTTTATAATTCATGATCAAACTAAATTTCAGTGATATATAGAAGGAAAGACAAGTGAATTGAAATGAATTTGCAAGTTTATGAACAGACAAATGCATATAAGCTGTTTGTTGCTACTACTATCACAAAAAGAATGGACAGAGTGAAGATTGAAATGCATCTGAAACAGATGTGCAGTTGAAATTGTTGACAAATTTTGTATAATGATGTTTTGCAGTATTTGGGTTAAAATGCAAAACAGAGCTGTTTGCAAATGTTTACCATATTCATGGCAGCAAATAAAGCCAATGGGTCAAATGTTACTGAAATGTTAATAAAACATAAGTGCAAATCTTGTTTGAAGTCATGAAACTTAAGTAAATTAACAGGCTATTCTGCTTGTAAGAAGATAGGACTGGTAAAACAAATTCCCAAAGTGAAAGCAAAAAGTTAATGGGTACAGCAACAGTCACAAGAGATATTTTGAATACTGTACAGCTCCATAGCACTGACCATACTGCTGTTTTAAAGGCTTATAAAATTTGTTAGGAGACTGTCATATACAAATAAATACTAATAGTATGCTGTTATGTTCACCAAGAATACTAGTAATTCTCTAGGGTCAAATGGAGCAGCAAATTAAGTAAAATTAAAAGTTTAAGTGCCATTAAGAAGTAATTAGAGACATCAGAATGAGTGAATAGTATGGCTACTACCCTGAAGCTAACACAAGAGAGGATTAACATTTTACTGATCAAGAAGGTATAAACAAACTAATTAGAAAATACGTTACTCTTTGCTTAAAGCTGAGGCAGTAGTATTCAATAGTACCAGATACCAAGATATTTTTAGTACTAGATGCAAACAAGGGATTATACAGATAAAGCTAGATTAAGACAGCTCCACATTGTGTACATTCAGTATGCAATTGGGGAAGTGCAGATTCCTTAGACTTCTGTCTGATATTTCATCAGCCCCAATGTATTGTAAAGAGCTAATGTACAGTAACTCAAGACTTATAAACTGTTGCGCATAACTAATATTCTATTGTGAATCACACTTTGACTGGACCACCAGGGGAAGAGTAAGGCAATATGTAAGCAGCAAACAGAATGCTGAAGTTTACCTTTAGGGGGATAGATTGCAGAAGCAAAGAGATAATGCTGAACTCTAGGAGACCATCTTCAGAAGGCACACTGAATACCGTGGGCAGTTCCATAGACCAAGCAAGGAAAGAGACATCAGGTTACTGGAAAGAATCCAAAGGAGAGCTACCAGAAGTATTTGTTGGATGGAAAGGAAACATATGACCAGAAACCTGAGACTCTAGAGCTCATTTGAGACCAAAAGAGATTTGTAGAACATAATATTAATGTACAAGACTATGAAATGAAGATACAAAGGGTTCATTGTAACCACAAAGGACAAAGGGGAAACGGGGACACAAGCAACAGATTGTAGGAGGGTACCAAATCCCAAGAGTACTTCTTCATGGCAAAGATGCTAGGCCCATTGAATATGAAATGGATTACTGAAAATGGTGGTGGAGAGAGAATCCACAGAGGCACTTAAAAAGGCAATGGACAGGTAAAAAGGAGTAATGGTAATACACGGATGGGGAAGTGGAATGTTAATGCATTTATAGAGAAGATAAGATATTACTTTCTCCTGATTTCATCAAGTAAATGTAATATAATTGATTTGAGGTAAAAAACAAGAGAAGTATGACAGACAGCTATAACCTCTGAATAGATACATACAGCATAATTTCAAGATAAATAGATCAAATTTAAAATAAAAGTGACAAATCTAAGATATATAGGTCATATCCTAACATCAGAAGACCTGAAGTCAGATATAGAAATTGACATAACTGTGCAAATGAAAATGCCAGCGTACAAGCAGGCAATTACAGAAGTTCACAGGAATGATACAGTATCTTGCAAAGTTTGTACCTAATATGTCTGTAACACACATTTCTAAGAAAGCTGTTAAAGCAGGATGCCGCATGAGAATGGAACTATGAATAAGAAGAGAACTTTGAAATTCTGAAAAATCTAGTTAGAGAAGCAACAGTATTACAGTACTTTGATGCAAACAAGCTAGCTTTGTTGCAAGAAGGTGCAATTCAGAATGGTACAGGAATTGTGATCTTACAAAAGAAGCATTTATGGAAGCAAAACAGATATGTTTTTAAGTCATACTGTATGAATTTGAGAAATTCCATGAATTTGTTTTTGGTAAAAAGGTTGAAGTGGAAACAAAGTGTAAAGCCTTCCAGAACATATTCAGAAAGTTTTTGTAAAAAGCACATCCTGGATTTTAGTAGCTGTTACCATCTGCAGGGCAGGGGAATGTCTTACCGAATGAAATTGTTCCATCAGCGGTTCTCTCTGCAAATCACTGATGAACTGCTTCAGTTTGAAGTTACTGCCAAGAAATTCACATCCACTTAAAAATTAGATCCTCCACAAAAAAGGAATTTACTTCCACTCACAGTCGCTTGTCGGCTGAGATTACATCATCATCATGCCTAGCACTGTGATGACATGATGTCAGGGTACAAGTACTGTGCAATGCTTCACTCCAGTTATTTAGAAATAAAATGAAAAGAAAAAAAACTACAGAGTCTAAGTACAGCCCCCAAGTAGCATTAATATTAAATGACTACAGTTGTAGTCATCAAAGAAGATTGACTGCGTGTGTGTGTCACACATGCATTCAGATCCTGGAATTACAGAAGAAAAGAGTACCATGATTAGTACAAATACAAACCCATTTCCCTTAATTTAACATATGTACCGTTAGGGTGGAAATGCATATGTATGTGAGAATGCCCTCAACAACGTTGTACATCTTGCAGAAGCCAAGCCAGGACAGCTTCCGCTGTTGACTTGACATCATTGAGTAATACCCATCGCATTCATACACTAGAATGGGTGGGAGGATTGACTGCAAAACTTTGTTTTACACTCCTATTTTTCACATAAAATAATTATTTTATGTGAAAATAAGAACAGATCAGCATCTGGTCACCAGTCAATTTTAAGAGAAAGGCAGTGTGGAATGCAGATGTTGCATTTCATTTTACTGCAATGCACATGATTTTTAACTTGCAGAAGTATATGAAAATAAAGTACAAACTTGATAAGGAACTATGAATAACAGATATGTTGAACATAGCATATTTACCAGAGAATCATGAAAAAATGGCTAACATAACTAGATATTACTGGGATCATTCCATGGTTGCTACTGACAGGAAAAAACAAAGAATTCCTCAAAAAATGACATTAAAAGAAGTTACAATGATTGTTTAGCCTGAATAAAAATCATCAGCAAGGAAAAATATATGTTCTTTCATGGAAGTAATATGTTGAGTCCAAGGCTTAAAGTCCAAATATGTCAAAATAATAGTTCCCAATTGGGCCGAGAAAATAAATGCTTGTGAGAATACATGAATCTCATTTCGGAACAGTAAAGTGCAAAAAAAATAAAATAAAAACCGGAAGCGCAAGGGATACAAAGTATTAGCGTAGAATTTTGACTTGTACAGCACAAGTTATTTTATTATTTATTTTTATTCACATTTGTTAGTCACCGGGTTGGTCCAGCTGAGTTACAAAAAAACATTTTTAGTGGAGACTCGTGGAGAAAAGCTTCAATAACTTCTACAGTAATAAAAAGAAAAAAGAAACATTATACTTAAAATAAAATAGAGTACAAACTGAAATGCCGGTATCCATAACAAATTATAGCTGTCACATAAGAAAGTGAGAGTACTAAAAATATAAACATAAAAACAGTTTAATCACAGTGCTGAAAAGCTAGCGTGTTGTAATATTTACAAGAATTAGAAGTAATGTCAAGGCACTTCCTAAGTAGAGGTTGTAGAATGTGAATAGACAGAGGTATACGAGAGGTTAAGTAGGGTGATTGCAGTGACAGATCTTGGAGTTAAGAAGGTGATCTTTTAGTGTCTTTTTAAAGTTGTTGGGATGAGTTATACTTCTGATATGTAATGGGAGTTTGTTCCAGCTATGAGGGAGTGTATATATAAAGGTTTT
Source organism: Protopterus annectens (assembly GCF_019279795.1). Lineage (NCBI taxonomy): Eukaryota > Metazoa > Chordata > Ceratodontiformes > Protopteridae > Protopterus > Protopterus annectens. The sequence goes on along the minus strand of NC_056750.1, from coordinate 600,677,706 downwards.
TGCCTATATTTTTACAGGGTTTATGGGTCAGTAGTAAGAGTTGGTTGGAACTACGTAGAGGACGATTGGGGGTGTAATAGGACAGAAGTTTGGAAAGTGATGGGCAGCAAGTGGGGTTATTGAGAAGGGAGTGAGCAGTTTGGAGTTGAGTAAGTTGATGTGAGAGTTCAATACAGTGAAGTCTCTGTAGGGCCAGGCAGAGACTAACTAATACTGAGTAGCCTCTGTAGGGGGTGCAACAAGTCATGTTTCAGGCTAACCAGTAGCCAAGCTGGTATATTATCCAGCCCCATAGATATAGTATTCATGCCCTTAGACAGTGCCTTGAGAATGTGTGCTTTTTTTTTTTTTGTTAAACAAGAAAACACCTTTATTAAATTATCACGTATGACAACAGCAATCATACATTTATGTGAATGAAAACAAACCAAACTGACATAATCCTAGCTGCAAGCATTTTACATCACAAGCCATAATGACACAATTCTAGTTGCAAACATTATGCATCACTTATAATCTACCTAGTCACTGTCAGTCAAACATTATGCAGCTAATTCAGATCCTGCCTTCTTTTAAACCTCATTCCTTCCCTGTATGTACTGTTCCCACAATTCCCATTTTTTTCATATGTAATTTGCTCCTACCCTTATCTAGAAATTCCAGTTCCATTTGTTTTATCTCTGTTACTATATTCACTACCTGTAATACAGCTGGTTTAGAGTTTGATTTCCATTTTCTAGTAATTGCTTTTTTGGCAGCCACCATAATTAGATTCAGCAAGTCCTTACTATGTTTAGGCGTTTCTGTATCATAGCTCAAAAAATATTTCCTTAGTTGCACCAATTTGCTCACCCCATATCTCTGATAGAGTAGTCTGCAGGGAATCATTGAGGTCTGTCAGCTCGTTATGCTCCCAGAAAATATGTTTCCTAATTACCTCTTTTTTCCCAATCACACCTCCAGCATTTGCGGTCTACCTCAGGAAAAATTCTCTGGAGTCAACTTGGGGTATAAAAATATCTATGTGAACATTTCCAAGCAAAAATCGTAAATATTCCAGAATTTGTTGCATATCTGGGAGACATACATATATTCCCCATTATTTCTTTGTGAATTGCATATCAAATATCTCTTTCAAATCCTATCTAACCTCCTCTAATTGATGTAATCATGCAATATTTTATATGCTGTACTAATTATTCCTTTTAATGGCAACTTCTGTTCTACATTCTGCTAAAAACTCTACCAGTGCTGGTCTTTCATTTAGGACCCCCCCTCCATTTCTTTCTCTTTGCCTATACTCTGATATCAATCCTTGATAGGGAAGGCAGTCTCTAACCCGCAATTCAAATAAATTCTTGACATCTTCCCATTCTATCACCTTTCCCTCTCTAGATATTTGTTCCCAGTCTCTCGCCTATTGTCTATATAGTTAATTCCAGTTATCCCTAGCGGCAGAATCTCCCCTCCACTCCCACGTTGGCTTAATTTTTAGAATACTTTCTGCTACTCTATGAATATAATATTCTGTGTTATTGCTATTCTCGAATGCTTTTCGAAAGAAGCATTGTGAGTTCTTTCTGGCTGATCGCACTCTGTTACAGTTTATTTGGTTTTTTGAGTGCTTTCCACTGTTTTTTTATTGCTATTCTCCTTAAGGTCTGCATCCAAAATACCAGCCTCTCTGTATCTTGAGCTTCCCCATTTCATCATCATGCCTTTCCACTGTGAATTACAAGTTTCTGTTTGGGCTATGTGTAGGAGCCTTAACTGTGCAGCTCTGAAATACTGCTTCAAATCAGGTAATCCTAACCTGCCATGCTCTATTAGAAGAATCAGCTTATCCCATTTCATTCTTGCCTTCTTCCCCTTCCAGATAAAATCCTTCAGTTCTTTATTAATTGCTATCCACAACTTCTCCTCTGGTTGATAAAAATATGCCTGACCTGTGTACCGGACTAAAGGGATTAAAAACATTTTAACTGCTTGTATCTTAACTATCCATATCCATATAACAGAGCTTCCAATTTCTCAGTTTTTGCATTACCTTTTGTTTAGTCTCTTCCCGCTTATCCTTAGCTGCCACACCAGAATAATTTTTAATCCATACTCCTAAATATTTTATTTTATCATATCCCCATAAATATGGATATTGTTGAACCAATTCATGTGTGGGTATGTAATTTACTGCTATTGCCTTTCTTTTATCTTCATTAATTTTGCATTCCGAAAAGATATGAAACTGTCTCAAAATGTTCTACAACACTGTAATGTCATTTTCTGGTTTTATTAGGTATAAAATAATATCATCTCCAAAAAGAGCTAGACTTCCATACCGAATATATAATTGAATTTCTGAGTCCCTTATTTTCTTTGCCAGTGTTTCTAAATATAATGCAGATAACAAAAGGGAAAGAAGACAACCCTAGTGGCATAAATATAGATTGCAATTGGAAAGTGTTTTTATGAGATGTCAATTAATTACCATGTATAATTATTTAATTAACTATTTGTGAATGATATAAATATTTGAGTGAATGGCTTTGTATTTATTCTCCTTGAAGGCGTGAGCCGAGGCGCTAGGGACTTGTGAATAAAGCAGTGTTGGATCCTCCTTTGGTCGTATTATTAAAGAAGACAACCCTGCCTGATTCCTCAGAAATTATCAGTGAGGAACCCATCCACTTTAATTTTCACATCTGGTCCCTCATATATCTTCATAATCAACCTTATAATTTTATCAGAGAATGCAAATGCTTCCATTGCCCTGCTCATAAAGTCCCACCCAACCTACTCTGTCAAATACTTTCTATGCATCAAGACCCACCAACAACAGTGGCATTTTCTTACATTCTGCTTCCCTCTGGATCATCAATGTTCTGTTGTTGTCAAATGTTTGCCTCCCCTCCACAAAACCACACTGATCCATATCTATCAATTTTGGCATAATTTTTACTATTCTTTTAGCCACTATAAGCCATAAACACTTTATGATCATGGTTTAGTATTGAAATGGGCCTGTATGAAGCTGGATCTGATAGCTCTTTACCCTCTTGAGGTATTACACCTACCACGACTTTCTTCCAGGATGTTTGTATTTTGCCTACTCTTAAAATACTGTTAAACAAAACCTTCCAGATCTTTACCAATTTTTCCTTCCTAACTTCCAGACTTCCTCAGGAATATCATATATTCCTGTGGACTTTCCTGTAGACTGGTTATACATCACCATTTTTATCTCATCTCCTCCTATCTTGTTAGCACCCAAGCTTTATCTGCCTCTAACCTTGGCATATTTAATTCTTCCATAAACTTTTCCATTTGTACCTTTTCTTTTTCCTTTTTTTTATTGATAATTTGTCAAATATTACATGAAATCAAAAATGAAAATAATATATATACAATTGTAAAACCTATAAACTTTAAAAATATTATATAACTATATACATTGGTGTCTGTTAAGAAGAAAGCCATAAATAAGTTTAAGGTGTAACCTGAAGAATGATATATAAGTTCATATATCTTCATCCATTTTCTCAATTATTTCTAGTATTTTCATCCAAGAGTTGTATAAAGGTGCAAGTCTGGTAGTTCTGTTCTTCAGAGTAGATATTTCCATTTGTCCAACTGTTCTAACTAAATTTTTTAATTCATTAAATGTAGGAGGAGTGTCACTTTTCCAGTGAATGGTGATGATTTTGCGAGCTGCTGCCACTAAAGTCCATAAGATTTGAAAATCTTTTTTTGGCACACAATCCGGAACAGGAGAGTTGAATAAAATCATAGATTTTGATAATTATCATTAAAAACAGTCTGAAAAAAATAATGAATATTATTCCAATACAAAGTAAGACACTTACATTCATAAAAAATGTGTTGCCAGTCTGCTCTTATTTTAGTATGACATCTCCAACATAGATCTTCCCTTGCATACATCTTAGATAATTTATGTGGTATATAAAAACTTCTATTCAAATATCTCCAAGTGAATAACTGCAAGTTTATTGATAATGATGACTTCTTGGAAGATTTTAATATAATATTTTTTTCCTTTTCATTAGGAGGGTGATTATTTATCTGTGTATAATAATTCCAGTAGGTGTCTATTTGGTATATTTTTGTTGTTTTAATTATTTTGTAAATGTTAGATAGATATCCAGCACCTTGATAAGGTTGATTATTAATTATATTAATGTAATCAATAAATTTTGGGACAGTATGTCTAACTGTATCTTGCATTTGTCCAATTCTATTTATAAGATATTGTCTTAGATTTTGCAAAAGTAGCCATGAGTCATTATTTATATTATATTTTCTGGTTATCTGATCCTTAGTTAATATTTTCTCTTGTTCTACCAGGTGATGCCAGTAGCTTATTGAACCTATCTTGAGCATATTCATTTTCTGAATTTGGTATATATCAAGGATAGTGGGTGTAAAGGCTATATGAAAGATCAGAAAGAACCATGAATTAATATTTGGGACTTTGTTTATGAACGATTTAAATGTTAGTGTGATGTTCATATATTTGGATGGCAGTTTATTATTTTTATTTTTATCTTCTAGATAATCTTTTAACATCCAAACTAAAGGAAATGGTATTATAGTTAAATGATCTGATATGTTGGTATGACTAAGTTCAGTATAGACCTGTTCATGTAATTGTTTCCATATAGGTTTGTAGTGAGCATTTAACCATAAGTTTATATTTTTAACAACAGAGGACATGTTATATATCTCAATATCAGGTAAATTAATTCCTCCATCTTCCCAGTTTGGTAAATGTTTATTTAAAGCAATTCGGGGTTTGTTTGGGAACCATAAAAAATTTAATATTAGTTTATTATATCTCTGAGTGATATACTTGGGAGGTGGCAGTGAAAAACTTTGTATTAGATATAATACTTTAGGAAAAATAATTGATTTAATGAGGTATAATCTGTCTCCCATTGTAAACATATATTTGTTCCAGGTAGATATTGCTTCCTCTATTTTATCTAGTGTTTTATTATAATTATATATAAGTGAGTCAGTTAAGTCTTCAAGTAGATCTATGCCTAAATATACTATTTTATTATCCTCTGCTATGTATTTGGAATAATTTTTGTTTATATGTTTCTTTTTAGTATTACATGACATAATTTTTGTTTTGTTTTCATTGAACTGTAAACCTGAAATAGTTTGAAAATTATTTATTTCTTTAAACAAAGCTTGTAAAGATGCATTAGTGTCTGATAGGGTAAGAAGTATATCGTCTGCAAATAACTGTAATTTAAGAGATACAGTTTTGTTGATGCAAATGCCTTTAATATTACTATTTGATCTTATCTGATTTGCAAATGGTTCTGTAAGTAATGCAAATAATAGTGGTGATAGGGGACAGCCTTGTTTAGTTCCTTTTTTGATTAGTATGGGACCAGATCTATATGAACCTAATTTAACATATGGTATGGAGTCTTTATATAGTGACTGAATAAGGGTGATAAAAAGATGTAGGAAAATTATATTCTTTTAGGACTAGTGTAAGGAAATTCCAGTTAACAGAATCAAATGCTTTATTAATATCTAAGGATATTATATTTAAATCCAAGTTTGCATGTTTACTATAATCTATCAATGACAGAATTCTTTTAAGATTATCATATGTATTTCTTCCTTTGATAAATCCTGTCTGGTCATCATGTATTAGCATGGGAAGAAAGTGTTTAATTCTGTCAGCATATATTGCCATGAACACTTTATAATCGATGTTTAATAAGGATACTGGTCTATATGACGAACATTGTTTCTCATCTTTGTCTGATTTAATTATTGGTGATATTAATGAATATTTCCATGAAGGTGGTATAATTATATTTTGATTAACTATGGAATATACTTTTAAGAGTAAAGATATAGCTTGATTAGGTATTACTTTATACAGTTCTGATATTAAATTATCAGGGCCAGGTGCTTTATTTAATTTAAGCTTTTTGATCTGTGATTTTAGTTCTGTCATAGTAATTGGTTTGCTTATAGTGTCAATTTGTTTTTAAGATACTTTTTTATATCTTTGTCAGGTTTTTCATGGATGCATGAAAGGTTATCATAATTGTATTGTAATCTAAAGGCTTCTAATATACTATTTAGGTCCGTGACTTTTTTCTGTGTATTAGGGATATATAATTCTTTTATTTGCTTAGATTTTATTATTTTTTTGTTCTATTAGCTAGTTGTCTCTGATGTGCTGGATTTGTTGAATAAGAATTTAATTTTATCTTTTCTAGGTTAATCATTGTCTTGTGATGTAAAATTTCCGCATATTTGTTGTTAATTTATAGTAATTCTTGAATTAAACCTTTATTTCCTTCTTAAATTCCTAGTTTTAATTTATCAGCTTTCTTTTGTAATTCTAGCATATCTTTATTCCATATTTTTCTTTTATTAATATACCAGGATAGTACTTTTCCATATATATATATATGCTTTTAAGGAGTCCCAGATATATATTTCTGAAATGTTCTCTGTGGTATTTAGTTCAAGGAAAGTTTTTATTTCACCTTCAAAAAATTCTTTAAAGTCTGTTAATTTTGTAACATATGAAGGTATTCTTGTTATGGGATTATTATTTATATGCATAAGCTCCATTTCAAAAACCAGAGAATTATGATCTGATAATGGACAGTTTATTATTTTGACATTACTTATTTTTGTTACTAAATCATTGGATATGTATATCCTGTCAATTCTGGAACTAGTCTTATATCTATGTGAGTAAAAAGTATAAATTAATGAGTCTGGGTCAGCAAATTCATTTATATCTTTTATGGAGATTGCGTCTGTAAACTTCGAAAGTGTCTTTGATATTGGTAACTTTCTTCTTTTACTTTTTGAATCTGTATCTTTGTCATCTATTATACAGTTGTAGTCTTCTGCCATTATTAGACTACCTTTAGTTAAATGTAATATTTCTTCAGTATCATGTTTTACTGTTCCTACGCCAAGTCCTGGTATCCAATATAGGTTAACTAAAGTGTATATTTTACTATTTAACTCTATATTTACTAAGCAAAACAAACCAGATGTGTCTTGATAAGTGTTAATTATTCTAGGAGAAATAATTGTATTATGCATTAATATGGCTACTCCTCTCTTCTTTTGTTTGTATTGAGAACTTACTAATACTGTGTAGTTATTAATATTGAGATTGTTTATATCTTTATCTAATAGATGTGTGTCCTGAAGAAATACTATTTGTGGATTGCGTAGATTTATGTATTTATATAGACTCCTGCTTTTGATATTATTATTTAATCCATTAACATTTATAGATAGATATTTCATGTGTTGGTTTATGTTTTATTTGTATGACAGTTAATATACATAGATTTAACTCTTGGTTTGCATTATATGTATAATTTACACTATTGTTTACATGGAAGATCTGCTTATCTTCTGTAGACACCAAAACAGTATAAGAAAACAATGAAACTTCTAATTTAACTAATTCTACTTGATTACACCTTTTCCTATCTCTATGAGGTAATATACCCTCTTTGCATGAGAAACACAAGTACACACACAAACCTTCTAAATCTGTGACTAGTGATTAAACTAATCTCTCTTAACCTCATAACTTAGTATGTCACTATTTACATATATTAACAAATTGATATGATCAGCTAAAAGACAATTATATGCAAATTTGTGTGAAAGCAATAATATTTATACATCAATAACCTGCTTATACTTGTTAAATCTTACTTGCAGAGTTTCTTATAATCAGGGTTACAAAAACCATTTTCCAATTACATTTAACAAAATTTGTTTCATCTTAGTACAACAATTCACATATCAATCCAACTTGACACATTTGCTTTAATTCACACTGCAAAGACTCCAATACCTTGTTAATTAGTTATTTTGGTTAAATTCTCGTATTACTTATGTTCTTTTTAGATTGTAGTTTCATTATACTCGCAATTTGTTTATGATAATTTTCCACCTCTAGAGTCTCTATCATGTAATATCTGTGCTATAAGAATATTATTTATTCTATAGTTATGTGAATATTTCCCATTTTCTTTCTCACTCTTTATGAAATAATTAGATTTATTTAGTCTTTAACTTTTGAGAAAGTAGTTTTCCAAGTCATATTCAAGAACTGTTTATAAAAATTGTGTCAGCTTATATGACAGTATATGTACATATATAAATATATATACATAAACTTATATATAATGGTCTTTTCATATCTTAAGATTCAAAATACTGAAGCAAAACATAGTGGAAAGATAGGTTCCCGACCCACAGTCTGGCCAGACTCCGGAAAAGAACCCCGATGACTGGACGGGAGAGAGGAAAATCACCCCGGGGATCATAACGGTCACCTCGGCAAACCAGGTGTCTAGGTAAGCAAACAATATGGAAAGAAACAGCCAGAGAACTGCCATGACTAGATTTATACAAACCCCAGGGTCGATATTCTAGTAGCAATCTATGACCCCACACAGCTATTTATGATTCTTATTGTATATATGTAATATTCTAGTATTAGAAATTCTTAATATTAATGTATATAACTATGTATAGAGTATTGCCTTTCTGTATATCTAATAACATTTAACTTTTTTTCTAACAATAACTATGCGTAGGTTGTTATTTCTGTTAGTATATAGAGAACCTATTAGAAAATTTGTTTAGTGTCTGTTTACTAAATCTAATCATGTTTTATTTTATTTAGTTTAAGTGTGTTAAATGTTTAGTAATAATCAGTAACACAAAAGGGTCAACATGTAGCTTCGTAATTCAGGTGCACTAGCACTTTAAGTAGTGCTTGTTTTGGGATTTACTTCCTTGTCCAGGAATGCTGTAGTTACGTTTTATTCAAAGGACGTTATACGCAAGCATGAAGTGCTCGCAATAAGACATTAGGGTGTTGCTTGCGTGTGTATTTAAGGCTACTGTCTTGTGGACTGGGCGGGAAAAGTAGTGAAGATTTTTCTTGATTTTCAAGGCATCGCTTGTGGTAATATTTATTTTTGCATATATTCAACTATGTTATATGCAAGGCATTCCTATGTTATATGTGAGACACACTACATGACACCTGCTAGTAAAACAAACAGCACCAAATGCTTTACTTCATATAAAAGATTCAATATGGCATTCTAGTAGTGTAGAATAATTTACTGTAATAGCATGTAAGTGTTTAAACTCTTAACTAACTATAACCATCCAGCACAACTCAATCATCTTCTATATACACATTATTTTTCTTCTTCTAGTCGAAGAGTTTTAAGATGTACTTGTTTTGAGATTTACTTCCTTGCCTAATGATATTGCAATTACATATTATTTAAAGGGCATCATACACAATCACAAAGTGGTTACAATGAAAATTACAACCTTTATTATTACTTGTATGCTTATTTGAGACTGCTGTCTCATGAACGGAGCAGGAAAAGTAGTGAAGATTTTTCTTATCTTTCAAAGTATCGCTCGTGAAAATATTTTTCTACTGCATAGCTACAACACAGTTCAAGGATCTTCAATAAACAGAACATTATCCAGCCTTCCAGTAAGGAAGCTTTGTATATATACATTAAAAACACAGTAAGAGTCCATGAGGTGTACCGGGATGCTACAACATCATAATCCATACAACCAGACATGTGTGCACACCCAAGCTGTCTTTCTATCTCAGTAAAGCAAATCATTACGACAGCGTTAATGGATTAAGTACTTTAACTATGCAACTCATTTAACATAAATATATAATTTTTCAAAGAATACATTTGTCCCACTCCCCTCCCTGCCCCGATCGGAAAACTTAGATTAGACATATTATATGAATGGTGCATTCAAATATTTTACAACAAATTGCTAGTATAGTTAAATATATGGTGAGATGGTTATATCTGCTTGAATCAGATATCCATTTGCATATGTCTTGAACATATTGCTATATACATTTTATTTATTGATGACTAAATCAGAGATGTAGAGAAAGAAAAACATTGTTATCAAGTTTCAAATATGGATAGACCTAAATGATAATGTTAATTTACCCAGTTTATATTTATTCTAAATTTTAAGTGAGATAAAATAAATAGAAACTGTACCTGATATATTACTGTGATTAATGACTGGAAGATTTCTTGTTAGTTTTTGTGACATTGTTTAAAGTTTTGTGGTACATGTAACATATAAGTTATTTGTCCTTTAGTTTTTGTTTTCTTCTATTCAACAGTCTTCCAGTTGTTTACTTCTACATTTCATTTTGGTGTACTATTTGTCCAATCCATAGATTCTTCCTGTGTTAAAATGTTGTTTGTAGTGAGATATTTTATTGCTGATTCCACTGTTTCAAATATTTTTATTCCCACTGGAAGGAATATATGAAGTCTTGCTGGAAACAAAAGATGGGTCTTCAGTTGTTTCTTTTTCAAGATTTTTATTATTGGCATGAATTATTTTCTTTTGAAAACCACTTTTGTAGAGTAATCATTGTCAAATCTAATTAACACATCATTATATTTAATAGGTGAGTTAGTCCAAGCATTTTTGAGGATGAGTTCCTTGTCTTGCATGGAGAAAAATTTAATAATTATTGATCTTGGTTTGTTTTTGATTAAAGATTCATTTCCTGAAGTTGACAATGACCTGTGTGCACGTTCTATTCCAAAAGAAAGGGCTTCCGGTAATTTTAATACATTTGGGATCCAGGTAGTAAGAAAGTTTATTATATTATCCCCTTCCGCTTTTTCTGGCAGACCATATATTCAGATATTATTTCTTCTCATTCTGTTTTCCATGTCATCTATTTTCTCCAGAAGATGTGTATTTTGTTGCAGTAAAAATTCAGTTTGTTGATGTCCTTCAAGGATGCATCTGCAGTCATAACATATGGGTTGTCCTGCCTCAGGCAGCCCTTCGGTTGGCCGGATTCCAAAGTCTGGGTCTGGCCTCGGCTGATGTCGCATCTTCCCCGACGTCACAGCTGCTGGGGTATAAAGGCATCAGCCAACGCCATTTTCCTCAGTCTTTCTTGCTACGCGGTGCCCGAAGCAGAAGCTGTTCGCAAGTGCCGGTCGGTCAGATCCAGAGATTCAGCTACCGAAGACTTCTAAAAAGCTAAGTACCCCGTTGGGGACTCTTTCTTGCCTCAGCCGATGTCAGACAAAGTAAATAATTGTTTAACTTGTGGGAAACAAATACCTCATAAGGATTTCCATTCCTACTGCCTTCCTTGCTTAGGCCCAGACCACGACGTATCAGCCTGTTTAGCCTGTGCCTCCTTCAACCGACGGACTCTTAGACGTCGGTCGGTGTTTGCAGAAGAGTTTTTTGGATCCACTTTTGCATATAAAATGCCGTCGGAGACTCCGACTACGCATTTAGCCAAAAAATGCAAGGAAAAGGACCGACACTCGCGGCCCGCGGTTTCGGCTGAAACCACGGTTAGACCTACCGCGATTGTCTCGGTTTCGGCTGAAACCGAGGCCTCGGTTCTTCCTTCTGTCGAAATCATACCTCCGACAACCGAGGCTAGCGAGGCCCCGGCCGAGTCGGCTACAGAAATGCCTACCGAAGAAGCAAGTGCACGAGAATTTTCCGACACCATTCCTTTGGACATTTCCACTCCTGCACGTGGGGCAGCTAGGCCCCCTGCTTCTATGTCTATTAAGGCTTTCTCCAGGGCTAAAGCAGCTAAAATTACTAAAGCTTTACCTGCAAAATCAACCTCACAGAGACCCTTCCTCAAGCACCCAGATTCTCAGTCTTGCTGAGGACCTTATTTCTCTGATCAGGGGTTCCCAACCTCACCCAGACAGGGCCTCCCAACCTCCTCCTGACAAAAGGCCCAGGACTGAACCCCCTGAACCTCTCTCCTCTGACTACTCCTCGGATGGATCTGATTTGTCAGACCATCACGAAGGACCATACTCACCTTATGAGGACTCTGATGCAGAAGACTCTATCCCTTCTGCTTCCCCTCCAGAGGAATTTTCCTTTGGGGAAACTTTACACTCAATGAGGGAACACTTTCAATGGCAGGGTCAGGATTTTTCTGATTCTAGAAAAAGACTTAGGACTTTCTTACACTTGCCACAGCATAGGCCTTTAGCCATACCACCTGTGCTAACTGTAGATGATGCATATAATGATGTCAGCTCTGCCCCTGATTCACTTCCTCCGGCCCCTGCCAAACCTGACAGATACTACAGGGTTCCGGATTCCCACTTCCACTTGTATAAGGCCCATGCTGCAGACCCAGAAACTATTTCTCAGGGCCCGAAAGGTGTTGCAGCTGCCACTGCCAAAAACCCACTACCCTCTGAAAGGGAGGCAAGAGCATTAGAGAGATGGGGAAAAAAGGTTTATACATCTGCTACTCTTTCTGCCAGGGCTTTAAACTGTCAATTCCATATGATACAGTACCAGGAATATTTGTTAGACCAGCTGAATAAAAAGCTTTCTTCTCCTGAACCTTTAGACCGTAAGGCCCTTCAGGATTTGGTACACAATTCTCAGCAGGTCAGTAATCATTTTTTAAAATGTGGCTATGATGCACTGGAAGCTTCATTTAGATCAGCTATGACTGGGGCAGTAATTCATAGACATGCCTGGCTAAAAGAACAATCCTTGCCGGACCATGTTAAGGCTAAACTCCTAGATGCTCCAGTGGAGAAACAAAGTTTATTTGGCTCCTCTGCACAGGAGATTCTAAAGAAAGTGGAAGAAAAAGCAAAATCTGTGCAAACAGTTAAGGATTTTCTGCAGGTTCAACCTCCGAGGTTCAGCAGAAACTGGCCTTCAAAGAATTGGTCCTTTCCAGACAACTCCAAAGCACAGAGGGGCAGGAATAGACGCCCAAGAGGCACAGGTCAATCAAAAGGTGCCTACAGGGGTCGCCAGTGGCAACCTGCCAACCAGAGGAGTACTGCCACAGCTGCAACTACATCCACTTCCACAGGACAAACACAATGACTTGACTCTGACTCCGCCTACAAGGGAACAACTGGAAGCACCCTTGGGCGGAAAATTGGCTTTATTCTCAAACAACTGGCATTGCATTACAAAAGACAAATGGACATTGCAAACAATAGACAGAGGATACAGGTTTCATTTCCACACTTTACCAAGAAGGAGTGGAATGCCAAACCTTCCACCAAACCAGAAGCCACAGGCTTTAAGACAAATCAACAATTTACTTCAGATGAAAGCAATAGAAAGGGTACCATCTACGGAACAAGGCCAAGGGTTTTACTCCAGACTATTCCTTGTACCAAGAAAAGAAACCCAATGGAGGCCTATTCTCGATTTGTCCACACTAAACACATATCTCATTGTGCCAAAATTCAAAATGCTGACCCTACAGCAACTTCTTCCCATGTTGGGCAAGGAGTCTTGGCTGGTGACTCTAGATCTCAAGGAGGCATACCTGCACGTCCCTATTCGACCAGATTGCAGAAGACACCTCAGATTTCTTACAGGATCAGAGCATTATCAATTCTCAGCATCGCCATTTGGCTTATCTACTGCACCCAGAGTATTCACGAAATGCCTGGCATCAGTAATTGCACATTGCAGGCTTCAGGGAATTCAAATCTACCCATACCTGGACGACTGCCTAATACAAGCGGAGAACAGGACAAGACTTACAAAGGATTTGGCCTATGTCATACACCTGTTACAGGCCTTGGGATACACAGTCAACATCCAGAAGTCAAGACTAGTGCCATCCCAAAGGATAACCTTTTTGGGTGCGGATCTGGACACAATAACTCAGATGGCTTTTCTCACAGAAGAAAAACAAAAGCAACTACCAGTCTACTTCACGGCTTTGACAAGACAAACTCAGCTCACTGCAAGGAAAGTCCTGCAGGCCCTGGGTTACATGGTATCTTGCATAATCTTGATCCCACATGCCAGGCTGCATATGAGGAAATTACAATGGTACCTAAGGAATGTATGGTCTCAACACAGACACAGTCTAGAAACCATGATTCCAATCATTCCATGCCTGAAAAAGGAATTCCTGTGGTGGGCCCAGGCCTGCCAGTCCAACAGAGGGTTGCCTTTCACCAAACCACATCCAAGGCAGACCATCACCACGGACGCCTCAGACCGAGGATGGGGAGCACACATGGAAGGCAAGTGCATCCAAGGCCTATGGACTCAAGACCAACTGAATTTGCACATAAACCTAAAGGAGATGCTGGCAGTGAAACATGCAATCGAGGCATTCAAATCATTCCTCCAGCAAGGTCATCTGCTGATAAGGACAGACAATACCACAGTCATGTGGTACATAAACAAACAGGGAGGCACGCATTCCTACCCTCTATGCCAGATGGCAATGGATCTGTGGAACCTAGCCCTGGATCTCAACATCCAACTGCAGGCCAGATTCGTACCAGGAAAAGAGAATTCACTAGCAGACAGCTTAAGCAGAACTACCACGGATGCTCACGAATGGATGCTGCATCCAGACATCTTCAAAATCATAACAAACAAATGGGGAATGCCAGAGATAGACTTGTTCGCCTCCCCACTCAACAACCAACTACAGAAATTCTGCTCAAGAGTATACCACCCACAAGCCTGGAAGGTGGACTCCCTCTCTTTCAACTGGAATGCCCTAGCAGTGTATGCCTTTCCACCACTTCCATTGATGTACAGAGTACTACTGAAGATCAGAGAAGAACAGCCAAATGTGATACTGATAGCACCAGACTGGCCAAGGCAGCACTGGTATCCGCTGCTGAGAAGCATGTCTCGGACGAACTCATGGCCTCTACCTCTAACGCAGAACAACTTCAAGACACTGCATCCAAACTTGAAAACACTGCAGCTGACTGCCTGGAAAATTGCCTAAAACAAAACCAAACTGTCTTATCTCAAAGGGTCAAGGACATAATCCTGGAGGCTCGTAGACCCTCCACAAGGAAGACATACTCAGCTAAATGGAAGAGATTCCTCATTTGGAGCGCTTCAAAGGGTACAATGTCACACTGGCAAACCTAGCACACATCCTAGAATACTTAGCAGAACTGTTCCACAATGCCCTGTCATATTCTTCCATTAAGATCCATGCTTCAGCAATTTCAGCAGAATACAACATGGATCCTCCAATCTTCTCTCACCCTCTCCTCAGACAAATTTTAAGAGGGATCAAAAATGTAAAACCTCCAAGAAAACCCCCTCTTCCTGCATGGGATCTCAATTTTGTGCTGGAAAAATTAACACTACCTCCCTTTGAACCAGCAGCATCAGAAGACTTACAGTTCTTATCTTGGAAAACTGCTTTCCTTCTAGCAATCACTTCAGCAAGAAGAGTATCCGAGTTACCGGCGCTAATGGCAGTGCAGCCTTTCCTTATTTTTCACCAGGATAGAGTGTCTCTGAGAACCAATCCTGCTTTCATGCCAAAGGTGGTATCCAGGGTATCCTTGAACCAAGCTATTCATTTGCCTATGTTCTTCCCTAACCCACAAAACAGGGGGGAAAAACTACTGCACACCTTGGATGTACACAGACAACTACGCTACTATCTGGACAGAACTAAAACCAGCAGAAAAACTGACCAACTTCTGGTAGCATATGCAGCTGGAGTGCAAGGAAAAGCAATTTCCAAGCAGACAATCTCTAAATGGATAGGAAATTGCATTCATTTCTGCTACTCTTTTCATGGAAAGACAGCTCCTGAAAATATCAGGCCTCACTCCACAAGAGCCACAGCCACCACTACAGCTTTCCTACAAGGGGTGGCTACCAAAGACATTTTAGAAGCTGCTACTTGGAGCTCCGTGCATACATTTGCCAAGCATTACAATCTACCTTTATACTCCAGATCCCGAGCAGGTTTTGCAACTGCAGTTTTACAGGGGATCATAACTACACCATCCTTATCTTAGTACCTCCTCCCCCAGTTTGGCTATGGTATTCTACCCATATGTTATGACTGCAGATGCATCCTTGAAGGACATAGTACAGTTTTGTACCTACCATAAATGTAGATGTCCGATAGGTATGCATCTGCAGTCAGGATTACCCACCCACCTTCCCCTCTGTGGTATTCCTAGGGTGCTTACCCCTCTTTCAGCTAGCTGGGGGAATCTATTATGGTGTATTTGTTTGTATATATATATATATATATATATATATATATATTTATATATATATATTGTTTTACTCTGTTTGGAATTTTCAGTTTTTATCCAAATTTAGCCTTCCTAGAGGGCACCTGGCATCTGGGGCAAGAAACAATGAGGAAAATGGCGTTGGCTGATGCCTTTATACCCCAGCAGCTGTGACGTCGGGGAAGATGCGACATCAGCCGAGGCCAGACCCAGACTTTGGAATCCGGCCGACCGAAGGGCTGCCTGAGGCAGGACAACCCATATGTTATGACTGCAGATGCATACCTATTGGACATCTACATTTATGGTAGGTACAAAACTGTACTTTCTTCTTGCAGGAGTCTGGAATCAATGTCATTTAAGGACTGTTCTATGACAGAAATTTGACCTTTCTGTTGTGTGAACATTTCCTGAAGCTGTTCAAGTTGTTGAGTACATTTTTCTTTAAAAGAGTCCAATTTATTATCCATCTTATCTATTTTAGTTGTCAACTCTTGAATATTTAAAATAAGTGAATGTAAATCCTTTCTGAATGTTGGGTCCTGAGGTGGATTTCTGAGATGGCTCATTCTGAGTAGCTGATGCTGCTGTTGATTTTCTAGTAATTAATCTGACAGGAATTTTCCAATGAAAGTTGATAAAAATTGTTCTGATGATGTCTCTGGGTATTAGAAAGTGGTTAGTAGTGAAGATATCTTCTTATTGTTGTTTTTTTTTCAAAATTCCTGTCTGAAATATTATTGAGGAAAGAGAGCTGTGAGAAAGTGCTGTTACCAGGTCGCCATCTTGGCCACGCCCCCCATTTGTACCTTTTCTTGATTTCCATATTTATCTACTTTATAAAGACTTTCATAGAATTTCCAAAATATTTCTAAGACCTCTACAGGATCTCTTATTATCTTCCTTGTTATAGGATCCCTAAGCTTGGCAACAACCCTTTCTACTTTCTGTTGCCTGAGTCGTTGTGTTAAAAGTTTTTGTGTTCTAGCATTATTATCAAAAATAATTTGCTTAACAGCAATCTTTCTAAACTCATGCATATTACCAAGGCAAGCCCTTATTTTCTATTTAGCATTCTGCAGTTGCTCATCTTGTTCTGTGAGATTCTCCCATTCTGCAATAATTTAACATTTGTCAGTCCCTCTAAATAATTTTTACTTCTTAATATCTCCCATTCACTTCCACCCTATTTGTAAACTACACTTTAATTTTATCCCAACTCCCTATCTATATTTTTAGAATAAGTTTGTATCTTCTCTAATAACTCCTGAATAATTTCCACTACCCATTCCTTAGTCTCTTTTCAACAAATAGGTGGGAAAGCGCCAGTGTCTCATTTTTATTTCATTACCCTGCATTTTTATTTTAGTTAATACTGGCACTTGATCTGAAATAGTTATTGCGCACATGTTCCTGTGAAATGTAAATTCTGTCTAGCATAGCTCAGTTTTTGTATCTTGGAGAATAATATGTAAATTCACTCCAAACTCCCAGTACTGAATTCACATCTTCTATGCCAAATATCTTCATAAATGTCTTCAAATGTCTACCCTCCTTTGTTATACTTTTCTTTCTTGCCACCCCCAGACAAATCTTCACTGTTGCAAATCAAATTCCAGTCACCACCTATAAGTAATATTCCTGCTGAAAGCAGATTATTTTTCCCAGAATTTTCTTAAGCACCATTATAGCAGTTTTAGGTGGGATATAAATACATGCCAATGTACTCCTCTTGCATTGCCAGTAGCTCCTTAGTACTACAAATCTACAATTATTATCTTTTTTATCCTCTTCTATCACTATTGGTGCTCCTCTTGCAATTAATACAAATACTCCTGTTTTCTTTTGCCCCAGGTATTCTGCTGAATAACCATCCTGAAAACCTTTCTGTATCAAATTCACATGTTCAGTTTTCTCCAAGTGTGTCTCCTGTAGCACAGCTATTTGCACTTTACATTTTTAATACAGTTCACTATTCTTTCTTTTTATATCTGTGAGAACAATGACATTTAAAAACATTAGAGAAAGCATACTTGTATTAAAAAAATATTTCCACCTTTTATGTAAAACAGCTTTTTTGTTAAATGTCTAATTCCAGCTGTGTTACTTACATGCATACACTGGCAGGTTGACCTTGTATAGATTTGTTTCTTGTCATATCCCTTTGAGCCTATGTTCCATATTGCAATAGTTTTTATTTTATCAAAAGCCCTCAAAAAACACCACAATACCATCCTAAAACCTATTAACTTAATACTAATACACAAAACTATCTACATCTTCATATGTTGAAGTTTTATCCTTCTAATAGGAACAAATGTCCCAAACTGACAGCCACAGTTGCAGACTTTGAATTAATCTAAAAGATAGATTACCCATGCTAAGATGCATGGTGCAGTCTGTGCTTCTACTAAGTGCTCTCTGGTTTTGTCTTATCTTTATAGCTCTACTAGCTGGGAAAATACTTCTATGCTTTCAGAGAACATTAGTTCCTATCCAATTTCCCTTTATCAAATTGTGTCCATGGAGTCATGAGGACCAGATATAGAATTGCTACTAAGCGTAAATTTATTTGCTAGAAAAATAGCCATATAATATTCTGTATTCTTTTTCATTTAACCAAAGTCAAAAAATGCCAAAACAGGTATCAGATAGTCTCAAAACCAACACCCAAGGAATCCTGGATACCAAGAGGAACCATCAATAAGTCCAAGCAGCAAAAGTTTATTAAAAATGGTACCACATAAATGCACTTAAAACAAAAATATGTTTTTGTCTCCTACTTCCTCATATGTGGACTGGCAGGCTAACAAATCCCTTCATTTTATATATATATATATATATACTGTAATTATCAATGAATAACCAGTGACGGACAATTAAGACAAACATTTAAAAGAAAACTCTATAAAGGTTCAGTTAAACATATGAACATGTTAAACTATGATTAAAACAATACTAAGACATTTTTCTTCCTACAATTACCCTTCCCATGCTTTTCTAAAAAAGCTTATTCAAACAAATATTTATACTTCAGCCTGCCAGTTCACATCTGTGGAATTAGGAGACAAAAACATATTTTTGTTTTAAGTACGTTTATGTGGTGCCGTTTTTAATAAACTTTTGCTGCTTGGACTTATTGGTGGTTTGTTTTGGTATCCAGGTTGCCTTGGATGTTGATTCTTTTTCATTTACTTACTTTCTTTTAAAATTTGTTACTAGATCAAGCTAAGGTTCTTAATCAAGTCATTCTCCCATGCAAGAATGAGGAAAAGCACATTAATTTTTCATTTGTCGTCTCTTTTAACCAGGCTTATTTTTTTACACTGCAGTGGCTACCTGTCTTAAAAATGAACAAGGAGAAAGAGAGAAGAAGGGAGAAAAAAAACAGGAGCACCTGTTTATAATAATATCCTTATTACACTTAACAATAAATGAGAAAACTTTATAGTATGGAAAGAATATCATGCACCATAAAATAGTTGTATTAAGAAAAAATTGTTTTACTGATAGTTAACTTTCTTCCTCCTTTTCCCTTCCCCCAAGTACCCCTCAGAGCATTAATTACATGAAGTAGGACATATACTTTATAGTTCCTCACAAGTCCAACAAAATCCAAAAAAGTCCAATATTTCCAGATTTTCTTGTTTTGTCATATTTCACAAATATAATCATTGCTTTGTAATCCCACATGTCAATTTCCAAGTTATTGGCTTTACTCCTGTTCATCTCCATCTCCCAAATCATGTCTATGCTTCATTTCCAACATCCTGATTCTTCTAGTCAACTCTCATGTTCCCTTCCTTCTCGCCACCATTTTCTGTTGAAACACTGGAAAAGGTTTCACTGGCACAGTCTCTCTGTGGTCTTTATTACCAGAAGAATAATAGGCAGAATATCCTTCGGTTTCACAGCTCACTTTTTTTGTTAGACAAACTTTGGTATTTCCTCCTTAGCATGCATGTCATCAAAAATGATTTTGTCCCTCCAGGGAACAGTATTTTGAAGATAGCTGGGTACAGCAGTTTGAATCTCATGCCTGCTTGTCGACATTCCCTGAACAGCAGAATAAATTAACTCCTCTTCTGCCTGGTGTACAGTGAGTAATCATTCTCCACAAACACTCCACTGTCTCCCACTCCTTTTGCCACAGTTTTGTCAGAATCAACTCTTTCTGTAGGTAGGATTGCATCTTTACTATTAAAGGCCTAGGTTGCTTTTTCATAGCCAGCTTTGGAACATACACACAATGTGCACTTTCAGCTAACAACTCCTACAGTTGCTTATTTGTGCTTTCATAAAATTAATATAGTCTGTTACTCCCAGCTTCTCTGGTACAGCTGAAAATCTCAATTTTTCCCTATGCGCTCTCTCCTCTAATTCTATTATTTTTTGAAACATCTCTTCTTGAGTAGTTTCATATACAGTCAGTCTTTTCTTCATTTCAGTCTCTGATTTTTGCATTTTGTCACGTCATCTGAATATCTGTTTAAAGCTTCTTCCATCTTTTCCAAACTTTCATTGTTTGAGTTGATATACTGCAACTGTTTTATATTTTCCTCTAGGTTACTGGAAGTCATGTCTGGAACTTGAACTGCTTTTTGTTGAACAGCTGCAGTACTTTTCTCAGTTAGTGTTTTGTTTTTCCACACACTGTCACTTCAGTACTGATGTCAGGTCATCAGGAGTATAAAAATAGGCAGCTGACACCATTACATTGCATTACATCAGTGTTTCTTGCCAAGGAGCACAAGGCAGAAGCAATTTGCACGAGTGCCGGTCGGCCGCTACCTGAGTTTTCATTTCCAAACTGAATCATCCTGAATTCTTCTAAAGTTAAGAACCCCATTGGGGATCCTTTTTTCTTGCTCTAACCGATGTCAGAAAAAGTTAACAATTGTCTTGCCTGTGGAAAGCAAATACCACACTGACATTTCCATTCTTACTGCGTCACCTGTTTAGGCCCAGACCACAACGTACCTCGCTGTCGGTTTTGTGCCTTGTTCAAGGCCTGAACTATTCATCATCGGGCCCTTATTGTCGCTACATACTTTCACTGTCGATCTCCATATTCTGAAATGGCTTCAGTAAGCCATCCAACTACCAATCTTCCAAAAAAACGTAAGGATAAAGACAGAGACAGACTGCACAGGTCCAAAACTGCCGACTATGCTTCCTTTAAGCTAGTCAACAGTTCACCGGTACTCAGTGAGGGGCTTTTGCAGCCCCTAATGCCTGCTTCTCTGGATTTGCAGGCCACTACTGAGACCCGTTTGGAGTCCAGTATGCTGCAAAACTCTTCTTTGACTAAGGAACCTGCGGATCTCTCTACCTTGGATGGGTCCAAAGTCGCTGTGCAGGCACTGGCTTCCGAGGAAGTTCTTTGCATTACCAATATTCGACACAAACCAACGACGACTTTTGCATCTTCAGTTCTGTCTAAAACTACAGTTTCTAAGGCTAAGAGTACAAGATACGCCTAAAATAACCGACGACTCAAACTCAAACACCTGCTTCCTTGCCACAAAATCAAATGCTTAAAATAGCAGAAGACCTGATTATGCTGATTAGGGGAAGCCAGCCTTCCCCTGCTAAGAGAAAAAGAGACCTGTCCCCAGCAGCTTTAAATGACCAAGAGTCGGAAGACTCTTCTGTTTCTGATTATGAAGGCATGCCTTTATCTGCTTATGAGGATTCAGATGAAGAGGAATCCATTCCATCTGCTTCCCCTCCAGAGGATTTTTCTTTTGGTGAAATCCTTCACACTTTAAGGGAGCATTTCCACTGGGAATGCCAGGATTATCCTCAGTCCAAAAAAAGACAGTATTAAAGCACAACTGGTAGCACATTTGCCTTTGCTGCTAGAAGACCAGAAGGGTGTGGGTTCTATTCCCACCTCACGTGACTGGATTGCTCAACATAGACCTTTAGCAATTCCTCTTGTTCTGGATGTTGTGGATGATGTCTTTATGGAATCCAGACATTTGACACCTAGAAGCTTCTTGCAGGGCAGCAGTCACTGGTTCTGTACTGAGAAGGCATGCTTGGCTTAAAGAATAGGCCTTGCCAGACCATGTCAAATCAAAATTACTAGATGCTGCTTTGAACAAGGACAATCTGTTTGGCACCAAAGCAGAAGAGGTTCTAAGAAAGATGGAAGAAAAAGCCAAGTCTATGCAGACAGTCAAAGAAGTTTTGCAAGTGCAGCCTCCAAGATACAGTAGGCAATGCCCTCAAAGCACTGGGCCTTTCCAGCCCCCGCAAGGCCATCTCAAACTAGACCCAGGGGAAACAGACCCCCCTAGATTACAGTTCCAGGGTATGCAGAGATCTAAGCAATGGAGTGCCTCCACTTCTAAAACAGGGAGTGCTAAGCCACCCCCTTACAGAAAGAATTCACAATGACTTCTCAACTCTGCCCAATTGTCCATGCCCCTAGGAGGAAAACTTGCCCATCATGCAAGAAACTGGACCTCCATCACCAGTGACTGATGGGTCCTCAACATTGCATCCCAGGGGTACAAATTTTACTTCCACTCACTGCCAACCCCAAAAGGGTTCCCAGACCTTCCTCCAAACCAGTAGGCAGAAGCACAAAACCAAATTCAATCCCTGCTCTCCATAAGGGCAATTCAGTCTGTTCCTGCAGAACAAATAGGTCAAGGGTTTTATTCCAGACTTTTTCTGGTACCCAGAAAAGAGGGCACTTGGTGTCCAATCCTAGATTTTTCCATTCTAAACACCTTCCTGGTGGTACCAAAATTCAAAATGCTAACCCTTCAGCAGCTTCTTCCTATGCTGCCCAAAAATGCCTGGTTAGCCACCCTAGACCTAAAAGAAGCCTACCTGCACATCCCCTTATCAGGGACTCATACAGAAAATACCTATGCTTCAGGGCAGGATCTATGCATTATCCATTCTCTGCACTTCCCTTTGGCTTATCCACTGCTCCCAGAGTCTTCACAAATGCCTGGCTCCAGCCATTGCCTATTGCAGACAGAGAAAGATTCAAATTTACCCATACTTGGAAGATTGCCTGATTCAGGCAGACAGTCAGGAAAAGCTGTTGCAGCACCTGACATTTGTACAGAACCTTCTAACCTCCCTGGGGTACACTATCAATTAAAATAAATCAAAACTAGTCCCCAGTCAAAATAATGTATTCCTGGGAGCAAGCTTAGATACAGCATCCCAGATGGCATTCCTTACTCCAGAAAAACAAGCCTATCTGACAGGCTACTTCACTCAAATGGCCACCAGAACCCAGCTATCTGCAAGGAAAATCCTGCAGGCCCTAGGGTTCATGGCCTCTTGCATTCTACTAATTCCATATGCCAGACTGCATATGAGGAAACTTCAATGGTACTTGAAAATATCTCTTGTTTTCCCGCCTTGCTAAGCTAGATTAGTCCAGTTTCAGAGCTTGCTGATCCCTGGACTTTGTTTGCAGTTCCTGTTACTGATTCTTTACCTAATTTGGAAAGGAGGAAGTTCCTTTGCTATCCAGTGGGAGTGGGAAGCATTGAGCTGCCTGTTGGTCCAGTTTTGTGAGGTTTCAGCCAGCAACTTGTAGTTTATTGGTCGTTTTGGGCCAGTTCCTAGCTTCTTTCAGCCCCCTGATATAAAAACGCTAAAAGCGTTTTTGGCTTGTACCTACTCAGCACAAGATCCTCGTGGTGGCCAGCAGAGTAATCCAAGCTTCAGAGAGCTGAAAAAGCGACTTTACCTGATATAAGTATTTTTTTTGTGGCTTTCCACTTCTATTTATCTTGCTACTGTATTTTCGCCTGTTTGCTGATACATTGCTACTGTTTTATTCTGCATTTATTCTGATATTGCACTTGTTTCTCAGTTTGTTACTTTAAATATCTGTAACTGTTGCAAATTGTTTGTGTAGGCTGTGATAGCCGATTTATAGCATTTATAAGTGTTTACTGTATCTGTTCTGCTTGTCTCTTGAAAAAAAAAAAAAAAAAACCAAAAAAATATCTCTTGTTTTCCCGCCTTGCTAAGCTAGATTAGTCCAGTTTCAGAGCTTGCTGATCCCTGGACTTTGTTTGCAGTTCCTGTTACTGATTCTTTACCTAATTTGGAAAGGAGGAAGTTCCTTTGCTATCCAGTGGGAGTGGGAAGCATTGAGCTGCCTGTTGGTCCAGTTTTGTGAGGTTTCAGCCAGCAACTTGTAGTTTATTGGTCGTTTGGGCCAGTTCCTAGCTTCTTTCAGGCCCCTGATATAAAAAACGCTAAACGCGCGTTTTTTGGCTTGTACCTACTCAGCACAAGATCCTCGTGGTGGCCAGCAGAGTAATCCAAGCTTCAGAGAGCTGAAAAAGCGACTTTACCTGATATAAGTATTTTTTGTGGCTTTCCACTTCTATTTATCTTGCTACTGTATTTTCGCCTGTTTGCTGATACATTGCTACTGTTTTATTCTGCATTTATTCTGATATTGCACTTGTCTCTCAGTTTGTTACTTTAAATATCTGTAACTGTTGCAAATTGTTTGTGTAGGCCGTGATAGCCGATTTATAGCATTTATAAGTGTTTACTGTATCTGTTCTGCTTGTCTCTTGAAAAAAAAAAAAAACCCAAAAAAATATCTCTTGTTTTCCGCCTTGCTAAGCTAGATTAGTCCAGTTTCAGAGCTTGCTGATCCCTGGACTTTGTTTGCAGTTCCTGTTACTGATTCTTTACCTAATTTGGAAAGGAGGAAGTTCCTTTGCTATCCAGTGGGAGTGGGAAGCATTGAGCTGCCTGTTGGTCCAGTTTTGTGAGGTTTCAGCCAGCAACGTGTAGTTTATTGGTCGTTTTGGGCCAGTTCCTAGCTTCTTTCAGACTCCTGATACAAAATACGCTAAACGCGCGGTTTTTGGTCTGTACCTAGTCAGCACAAGATCCTCGTGGTTGCCACTAGAGTAATCCAAGTTTCAGAGAGCTGAAGCGACTTTACCTGGTATAAGTATTTTTTGTGGCTTTCCACTTCTATTTATCTTGCTACTGTATTTTCGCCTGTTTGCTGATACATTGCTACTGTTTTATTCTGCATTTATTCTGATATTGCACTTGTCTCTCAGTTTGTTACTTTAAATATCTGTAACTGTTGCAAATTGTTTGTGTAGGCCGTGATAGCCGATTTATAGCATTTATAAGTGTTTACTGTATCTGTTCTGCTTGTCTCTTGAAAAAAAAAAAAAAACCCAAAAATATCTCTTGTTTTCCGCCTTGCTAAGCTAGATTAGTCCAGTTTCAGAGCTTGCTGATCCCTGGACTTTGTTTGCAGTTCCTGTTACTGATTCTTTACCTAATTTGGAAAGGAGGAAGTTCCTTTGCTATCCAGTGGGAGTGGGAAGCATTGAGCTGCCTGTTGGTCCAGTTTTGTGAGGTTTCAGCCAGCAACTTGTAGTTTATTGGTCGTTTGGGCCAGTTCTAGCTTCTTTCAGCCCCTGATATAAAAAACGCTAAACGCGCGTTTGTTGGCTTGTACCTACTCAGCACAAGATCCTCGTGGTGGCCAGCAGAGTAATCCAAGCTTCAGAGAGCTGAAGAAGCGACTTTACCTGATATAAGTATTTTTTGTGGCTTTCCACTTCTATTTATCTTGCTACTGTATTTTCGCCTGTTTGCTGATACATTGCTACTGTTTTATTCTGCATTTATTCTGATATTGCACTTGTCTCTCAGTTTGTTACTTTAAATATCTGTAACTGTTGCAAATTGTTTGTGTAGGCTGTGATAGCCGATTTATAGCATTTATAAGTGTTTACTGTATCTGTTCTGCTTGTCTCTTGAAAAAAAAAAAACCAAAAAAATATCTCTTGTTTTCCGCCTTGCTAAGCTAGATTAGTCCAGTTTCAGAGCTTGCTGATCCCTGGACTTTGTTTGCAGTTCCTGTTACTGATTCTTTACCTAATTTGGAAAGGAGGAAGTTCCTTTGCTATCCAGTGGGAGTGGGAAGCATTGAGCTGCCTGTTGGTCCAGTTTTGTGAGGTTTCAGCCAGCAACGTGTAGTTTATTGGTCGTTTTGGGCCAGTTCCTAGCTTCTTTCAGCCTCCTGATAAAAAACGCTAAACGTGCGTTTTTTGGCTTGTACCTACTCAGCACAAGATCCTCGTGGTGGCCAGCAGAGTAATCCAAGCTTCAGAGAGCTGAAAAAGCGACTTTACCTGATATAAGTATTTTTTTGTGGCTTTCCACTTCTATTTATCTTGCTACTGTATTTTCGCCTGTTTGCTGATACATTGCTACTGTTTTATTCTGCATTTATTCTGATATTGCACTTGTCTCTCAGTTTGTTACTTTAAATATCTGTAACTGTTGCAAATTGTTTGTGTAGGCCGTGATAGCCGATTTATAGCATTTATAAGTGTTTACTGTATCTGTTCTGCTTGTCTCTTGAAAAAAAAAAAAACCAAAAAAATATCTCTTGTTTTCCCGCCTTGCTAAGCTAGATTAGTCCAGTTTCAGAGCTTGCTGATCCCTGGACTTTGTTTGCAGTTCCTGTTACTGATTCTTTACCTAATTTGGAAAGGAGGAAGTTCCTTTGCTATCCAGTGGGAGTGGGAAGCATTGAGCTGCCTGTTGGTCCAGTTTTGTGAGGTTTCAGCCAGCAACTTGTAGTTTATTGGTCGTTTTGGGCCAGTTCCTAGCTTCTTTCAGCCCCCTGATATAAAAAACGCTAAACGCGCGTTTTTTGGCTTGTACCTACTCAGCACAAGATCCTCGTGGTGGCCAGCAGAGTAATCCAAGCTTCAGAGAGCTGAAAAGCGACTTTACCTGATATAAGTATTTTTTTGTGGCTTTCCACTTCTATTTATCTTGCTACTGTATTTTCGCCTGTTTGCTGATACATTGCTACTGTTTTATTCTGCATTTATTCTGATATTGCACTTGTTTCTCAGTTTGTTACTTTAAATATCTGTAACTGTTGCAAATTGTTTGTGTAGGCTGTGATAGCCGATTTATAGCATTTATAAGTGTTTACTGTATCTGTTCTGCTTGTCTCTTGAAAAAAAAAAAACCCAAAAAAATATCTCTTGTTTTCCCGCCTTGCTAAGCTAGATTAGTCCAGTTTCAGAGCTTGCTGATCCCTGGACTTTGTTTGCAGTTCCTGTTACTGATTCTTTACCTAATTTGGAAAGGAGGAAGTTCCTTTGCTATCCAGTGGGAGTGGGAAGCATTGAGCTGCCTGTTGGTCCAGTTTTGTGAGGTTTCAGCCAGCAACTTGTAGTTTATTGGTCGTTTTGGGCCAGTTCCTAGCTTCTTTCAGCCCCCTGATATAAAACGCTAAACGCTGCGTTTGCTGATTTAGCGGAGCTGCTACTGTTGCACACTAGGGCAGCGCCGGTTAAGCAGATTTAAACTATTAGGGCTACCTAAATTACACTCTTCAAATTTTCCCTTAAAACTACCTTCCTCGAACTATACTACTGATCTAATCAGCGTATCCTATAACTAAAAAGATCATCTCTACTTGACTCCAAGTAGACTATTCTCTATCTGTTAAACCTAGCACTTGCTCCTACAGTACTTATTACCTTGATACGGCACTCTTGTCATAGATAGTACCCCAAAAAGGCAAACCCCCATTTCTGTCACCCACGTCCCCCGGAATCTTTTCAAAGTTTTTGTCTATTCCTTCTAGCATGTCGACGGATCAGTTGCTAGTGTCCTCTCCTGCTCAGCTGGTGAACCTGGGAATTTTGAGGCAATGTTACAATTGCCTCATGTACACAGACAACCCTCTCCTCCTCCCACAAAACACAAATACATGCAAGAGATGCAACTATACGGCCAAACTGGAGGCTGAGCTCTCTCAACATAGGACTGGCAAGACCAGTCAGGAGGAGAAGGTTACCACACACACTATAGACCCAGTCTCACATAGTACCATCACAACCTCAAATCATACACATAAACACACAAAGACATACTGAGGCTCTGAACAAAAATCTACCAAAACAGCAGAGGCCACCTAAGCAGACACCCAAACAACCACCACCTCAGAACACAGCACCTGCAACACATAGACCTCACAGTCAGAGTGTCAAACAGTCACAGCCCTTAAGGCCAAACACAATGCCAGACACACTAGTCATTGGTGACTCCATAGTCAGACACACTGACGTTCCGCTCACCAGACTGAGTAAGGAGAAGGTCACAGTAAGCTGCCTGTCGGGCGCTAGAATCCGCCACATAACGCAAGCACTCAGGTCTCTCAACAGCAGGTACAAATATGACTCAGTCATTGTCCATGCTGGTGTGAACGACTTGAGACGTACCTCCTTGGACTACATGAAAAGAGACATTGAGGAGCTCTCTGATTATGTAGCCCAGGCAGGTATGACCCTGACCTTGAGCAGTATCCTACCTTCACCAAGAATGATGCCACAATACAGAGATAAGATGATCAGCTTTAACAATTGGCTTAACCACTGGTGTCATTCAAAGGGGATCCAGTGTCTGTCTGCCTGGGATGACATGCTGGACAAGCCACGCTGCCGCAAGGGACGGCTTGCACCTGTCACCCCTGGGATTCGGATATTGGCAAAGGCTCTTGCCACCCCATAGTGCCTTTTTAGGCAAGGCTCAAATTCTAAACCTACCACCCTAGAACACAAAAAAGGAAAAAAAACTAAGGGTAATGCTGCTCAATGCCAGAAGTCTAAATCTCAAAATGCACGCACTCGAGGCCCTTCTCAATATGGAGAACATCGATGTCTGTGCTGTGACAGAAACCTGGTTCAAGGCTCCTGAGAGCACCCCAGCACTATCAGGTTTTACCTCATATCATGCGTTCCGGCCCCAAAATCCGGACAATACCAAGAAAGGAGGGTATCCATATTCATCAAGGACACCCACACCTCAAGACTGGTGGAAACGCACGATGCATCGGAGACCATCCAGGTGCAATTAACCATAGGCAAGACTGCTCTGCAAATTGTAGCATGTTACAGGCCACCCTCACAAACTCAGGAACCTCACATGGCTTTCCTGAAAACACTAGAGGGATAAATGTATCACCAAACACCATCATACTAGGTGACTTCAATTACCCTAATATAGACTGGGAACACTACTCAAGCCCAAACACCCTAGCCCAAAAGTTCCTGGAATTCATAAACTCAAATGCCATGGAACAACTAGTCACCATCCCCACAAGAGGAGATAACATACTTGATCTCATCATCACGAACATGGGAGCACAATGTTCAACACCGAAGTATACCCCTCACTGGTGAGATCAGATCACAAACTAATCTCGCTGGAGGTCCTCATCCCACCCCACCTGAAATAAAAAGACCACAGTAAAAACTTCTCGAAGCCGACTTCACACTTCTAAAGACTAGTGTGGTCTCCTTTAAGGCCCCGAGCAGCGGAAAACAGTACTCAATCCGCTGAATCACTCACAAATGCCTTCTACCAGCACCTGCAGGACTGCATGGATAAGGCAATCCCAAGCAAAACAAAGACTCTCTGTACCAAAGGCAAGCGTCCACTCTGGTGGACCCCAGCCATAAACAAACTCTTCAACAAAGGCAGAAAGCTACTACAAGATAGAGCAAAATCCTTAAAAGGTAAGACACCCTTGATCACTATAAGTAAAAACTAAGAGCTCTCATAAAATCATCCAAAGCAAATTTTGAGAGAAAAATAGCTAAAGACTCAAAAGACAATCATAAGGCATTCTTTAGCTATGTTAGAAACCTGGGAGGAAACTCCCAGATATGCTCAGAACTAGTCAAAATGATGTGAAGATTACTGATCCTACAGACATTGCCAACATACTGGCTGACAGGTTCAGTGCAAACTTCTCCCCTCCCCAAAAGGAGAGATATCTATACCAAACGATTGCAGCCCCCAAACATTTCCAACGCCCAAGTTAAAACTGCTCTCTCCAAAGCAAAAACACAGCATCCATGGGACCCGACGGTGTCCCCGGCTGTGTGCTCCACGAACTCAATGAGGAATTAAACCCACAACTAGGACAGCTATTTAATCAAAGTCTTACCTCTGGATATGTACCCAGGGAGTGGCGCACTGCAACTGTGGTCCCACTTCACAAAGGCGGTGCTTCCACCGACCCTGGAAATTACCGCCTATTAGCTTGACAAGCCTTATCTGCAAAGCCATGGAGAGGATCATAATGGACCTCATAAATAAAGACATAGGGAATTTGCAGACCTTGGATCCAACCCAGTTTGGCTTTGTCAAAGGCAGATCATGCCTTTTAAACTTGGTTGACTTTTTCGAAACAGTCACCAAAGCCATTGATGAGGGAAAGGCAGTCCATACAGCCTACCTGGATCTGGCGAAGGCCTTCGATACAATACCTCACTCGGGTATCATTGAAAAACTCAGCAGCTTAAATGTTAACCCATACATCACAAGATGGGTTGCAAACTGGCTGAGTGACAGAACCCACAGGGTCAGAGTTGCTGGTGCCATGTCTGACTCAAAGCCTGTCACAAGTGGGGTCCCACAGGGCTCAGTCCTGGGCCCACTCTTGTTTGGCATCTACTTTTCCGCAGTACAAGCAAACACAGGAGGGTTATGGCTGACAAAGTTTGCAGATGACTGCAAACTGGGAGCCATAGTAGAAAACACATCTGACACAGATATCCTTCAGAAGGGTCTCACAGAAATGGATAACTGGTGCCAGAACCATGGCCTAAAGTTAAATGCCAAAAAATGCATAGTCATACCCTTCGGGAAAAACAAGGTTACCCGTAGCTACCAAATAGGTGGCAATCCACTGAGCACAGAAGAAGTTATCAGGGACTTGGGGACCCAGGTTGATTGTAGTCTGTCATTCGACACCCATGTAGCTAAAGTAGTTAGGAAGACCTTCTACATTGCCCACCTTATCATGAAGGGATTCTCATCTAGATCAAGGGAGGTCATGGTCTCCCTTTACTCATCACTCATCAGACCAATGATTGAGTACAATGCCCAATTCGGAATGTATCTGACCCGACACTTGCAGCAGCTGGAGAGACCACAAAAGTTCCTCACCAAAAGGATAAAGGGTCTCAAAAATCTGTCCTATGCTGCCCGACTGAAAGAACTCCAGCTCTATTCAGTCGCCACCGCTGCTCAGAGGTGACCTTTGCCTAACATACAAGGCCATGTCAAACCCAGATTTGATGAATATGCTTCACCTCAAAAAATCTAGATCCACCAGAGCCACAAGGGCGGGAGACTTAAACCTCGACACGGCTATTAATAGGACGTGCTGGAGGGATAGATTCATCACCCAAAGACTCCCTATGCTAGAGTTTCTTTGGTGGGCAGCAGCATGCAGCCACAACAAGGGACTTCCCTTTACTCAACCCCATGCTTCCCAGACCCTAACCACAGACGCATCAGACTATGCCTGGGGGGCACATCTGGACAAGTGCATTCAGGGCCACTGGAGCCCAAGTCAAATTCATCTACATATCAACTAAAAAGAGATGCTAGCTGTTCAGCATGCCCTGACAGCTTTCAAATCCCTACTCTCACCAGGACCCCTGATAATAAAAACAGACAACACCACAGTTATGTGGTACATCAACAAGCAGGGGGGAACCCACTTTTACCCACTCTGCAGGTTAGCCATGGCCCTGTGGAACATGGCCTTGGACATGCAGATTCATCTGCAAGCTCAATTCCTGCCAGGCAAACAAAACTCTCTGGCAGATGACTTAAGTAGATATCTACTAGACCCACACGAGTGCCATTTAGACCCCAGCACCTTCAGCCTTCTAACCCTGAAATGGGGGACCCCAGAGGTGGACGTTTTTGTCTCCCCCTACAATCACCAGCTCAGCAAATTCTGCACCAGGACACCTCACAGCAGGGCCTGGAAAGTGGATGCCCTATCCTTCCAATGGGTAAACCTCTCAATCTATGCATTTCCCCCTCTGCCTCTTCTCACAAGAATATTACTCAAGATAAGACAGTACAAACCAAGGGCAATCCTGATTGCCCCAGACTGGCCACGCCAGCACTGGTACCCACTACTGTGCAGCCTGTCACCGGTGCCACCCTGGCACCTACCCCAGATCTCAACCCTCCTCACCCAGCAGGAGGGACAGATCCTGCATCCGCAACTGCAAATCCTGAATTTTGCAGCCTGGATTATTCCTTGAATTCTCCCCCAGTGACCACCCTAAGCAAGCAGGTGCTGGATGTCATTCTTGAAGCCAGAAAACCCAGTACAAGGAAATTCTATGCTGATAAGTGGAAAAGGTATTGTTCCCGGATTCAATCTAAAGGAGAGGACACAGCACTGCACTCCTTACCTCTAATCCTGGATTACCTAGCAGATCTACTCCACAGAGGCCTATCCTTCTCCTCCATTATGATCCATGCTTCTGCCATCTCAGCTCATTACAACACTGAGCCACCTCTCTTCTCTCACCCTCTCATCAAGCAATTCCTGAGAGGGGGAAAACAACCTAAGGCCACCAAGGAGAGCACCCACCCCTGCTTGGGAATTTAAGCAGAGTTAAAATTCCTCTCTTGGAAAACAGCCTTGATTCTGGCCATCACTTCAGCTAGAAGAGTGTCTGAGCTACAATCACTTAATGCTGTGGAACCCTTCATTATTTTTCATGCTGACAGGGTCTCCCTCAGGACTAACCCTTCCTTTATGCCAAAAGTGGTGCCCAGTGTGGCTCTCAACCAATCTATCCATTTGCCAACCTTCTTCCCTAATCTTCAAAATAAAGGGGAAAGGATCCTGCACTCTTTGGAGGTGCACAGGCAGCTCAGATTCTACCTGGATAGGACTAAAGCCTTCAGGAAATCTGACCAGTTACTAGTCAGTTTTGCACCAGGAGCAGAGGGAAAGGCCATTTCAAGACAAACAATTTCCAAATGGATAGCACACTGTATCCATTTCTGCTACAAACATCATGGGAAACCAACCCCTCAGGGGGTCAGAACGCATTCCACTAAGGCAAATTCTACCTCTACAGCATTCCTCAGGGGAGTCCCTACCAGAGACATTCTGGAAGCTGTTACCTAGAGTTCTGTACACACCTTCACCAAGCATTACCACCTACCTATCTTTTCCAAATCCAGGGTGGGTTTTGTAACAGCAGCAGGGCATACTAACCAGCTCCAACTCTTCTTGACTGCCTCCATCCTTTCTTCAGCTTTGGGAACTAACCCAAATGTGATGACTGCAACAGTGAAACACGAAGAACATAGTACAGTTGTGTACACTTACCATAAATGTAGATGTTCGCGTGTATTCACTGTTGCAGTCCTGGTTTCCCACTCTCCACCCCCCTTGTCTCTCTCTCTCTATATATATATATATATATATATATATATATATATATATATATATATATATATATATCCTCTCTATGTCTATTACTCACCCCTTACTGGGTTATTGGTATTTATCTTTTTACTGGTAGTGTTTTTCCCACCATAACTTTACTCCCTATTTGGGGGGGCTCCTGACATTTGGGGCAAGAAAAACTGATGTAATGGCATTGGCTGCCTGTTTTATACCCCTGATGACGTAATGTCAGTACTGAAGTGACAGCAACTGACGCAGAATTACTAAGTCTCTGGTATTCGGGCCGACTGAGGGCTACCTGCAGGCAGATAACCCAAGTGTGATGACTACAACAGTGAATACACTCGAACATCTACATTTATGGTAAGTGTACATTACTGTAGTTTCCTGAAGCCTTTCAGAACAACAACATTCATGACCTACATGGAGCTCTTTCCATATATTCTCCAGATATTGCTCTAATCACAAAACCTTGGCTAAAAACTGATGTAGCCAACAATGAAATTCTACCCCAGGATATAATATACTAAAACAAGACAGAATGGCCAAAAGGGTGGAGGAATTGATATTCTATTTAAAACTACCCTCATTCTTGAGGCCATAGAACTTAATGCCTCAAATCTTGATAATGCAGAAATCATTTTTGCACAACTAAAACTTAATGCTTAAAAGCATATAAATATTTTAGGATCTTATATCTATATCTCTCTAGGTCAGAACATCTCCACACTAGAAATATTTTGGATTGGTCCTCCAAAGCCCTGCCCAAAGAGACAGTAATAATGGGTGACTTCAACATTGACTGGATCACCTGTAATTCCAATAATCCCACCAACCACATTAACATCCTTGACTTCACCCAAACTACTCTAGCAGGACAGATAAATCATCTAACAGACAGTCCACCTTAGACTGGATATTAACAAAAAGACCTGACCTTTCATTACATTCTGGCTGTCTTCTAGATTCCCTTAGTGATCGCCTTTCCATCTTATTAATTAGACACAGAATAAACCCTCCTAAGCTTACCACTTACCATCCTATCTGAAACAAAACTTTAACCACCAAGAACTCATAGACACTGTAAAACTTTGCAATTGGGTTCCACTTAAACATCCCCCCTAGAAGATGCTGTGAAATACTTTAATTCCACCTTTCTGAATATATTAAAAATGCCCCCCCCCCCCCACAAGGACTAGTAGAGTAAAATCCAAATTTGCTCCATGGCTAACAAAATAAACTAGAGTACTCCTAAAAAGTAGAGATAAAGCTTGAAGTAAATGGCACATTACTAAATCTCAAACACACAAGCAGGCATATCAGGAACTCAGAAACAAGGCAAAAAGTCTAATCAAACAAGACAAAACAAATTA
This sequence comes from Protopterus annectens, assembly GCF_019279795.1. NCBI lineage: Eukaryota > Metazoa > Chordata > Ceratodontiformes > Protopteridae > Protopterus > Protopterus annectens. The sequence goes on along the minus strand of NC_056750.1, from coordinate 600,642,910 downwards.
TTACTTTACTATCCAAAACAAATACCATAACAACCCACAAAAATTCTGGAGAGCAGTTAATAATACCCTCCTACCAAGCAATGATAGTACACCCATCCCATCTTCCTCTAGCAACCTAGACAGTAAAGCCACTCAGTTTAACAGATACTTAACCAATACAGTTCTAACTCTGTCCAAAAAGTATGCCTCCACTACCACTCCTATTAATCCTACTTCTGACAAAATAGGAACTCCTTTTCCTTACAACCCATATATACCAACACGATAAAGAAACTACTAAAAAAACTGAAACCCACTATCCTAACTGCAGATAAACTACCTGCAGAATATCTTAGAATTGCAACTGATGCCATATCCATCCCTATATCTTTCATTAACCATTCCATTACTGAACAACTAGTGCCGTCAATCTGAAAAATTTCATATATTATCCCTTTACCCAAAGGTGGCAAGTCAACAGAATTATCCAGTTATCGGCCAACTGCTATAGTTACCCATATCCAAGACACTGGAAAGATGCATGTACACACACAAATTATGGAATTCCTACTTACTAATAAATTACTATCCAATACCCAACATGGGTTCTGACCCTTCCACAGCACCACCTCTGCCCTTATGACCTTCTCTGACAGTCAACCACCACAGAAATAATGGCAAATTTGTCTGCTGTTTTTCTTGACTTTTCTAAGGCTTCTGATATGGTATCCCACAACAAGCTCTTAAATGTACTTACCAAACTCAGCTTAAGCCAATCTACTCTGTCCTGGTTCAAAGACCATCTAGCAGGCTGTCAGCAAGCAGTTCAATGGCAACATACCCGTTCTTCTCTACTGCTCATCGCCTTAGGAGTTCCCCAAGGTTCCATCTTTGTCCTCCTACGTACTCTCTTTACTAACAATATACATACCTCACCCTTCATGCATCTCTTGTGCAGTATGCTGATGATTCTACACTATGTGCAGCTTCTTCTCTACACCATCTAAAATCAATAATTCAACAATCGTTCACTGCAGTAGAAGCTTGGCTAACTAATTCTCAACTTATTTTGAACCCCAGCAAAACCAAGCTTATGCTTTTCTACTCCACTAGAAACACTACCCCTCCATTCTTCCTTCAGCATTTCATCACTGAATAACTCCATCATCTCTCCTGTACAGCGCACAAAACTTTTAGGTGTAGAAATCAAAAGTAATTTGAAATTTGAGCTCCATATTGCCCAAACCATTAAGAAAGTCCACAAAAAATTAGGTACACTTTATAAAAATATTTCATTAATAACACAAAAACCACTACAGCTAGGACACATCTTCTCTCAACTCTTCTCTATGCATTGCCAATTCTCACAAGCCTTAGGAAATCAGATTTAGACAAACTAGAATCCTGTTTTAACAAAATTTGCAACTGATGCTAACTCTAGAAAACATCATTGCACTGCCCTCAAATACGTGAATTGGATAAAACTCCCTCAACTAATAACTTAACAACAGTGCTTGGCACATGATATCCTGCACCAATCTGAAAAAAACATCAGCACTTCAAAACTTAACTCCTTACTCTAACAAACTGTTCTTCACTTGAGTAGAAAATCCTTGTTAAATGTAGCCAAAGCCAACAGTAAATCAGGCAACTCCCTTTTCTTGAACTACACATCTAAAATCTGGAACAGCTTGCCATCAGAAATAACATATATTGCCAGTTTATCTATTTTCAAAATAACTCTTAAGTCTCACTTAACCAATACATGGCTATACTCCTGCACAAATCCTGGATAAGAAAAGAATTACAATGCAATGTCCGATTTAATCGAAACACTCTCTGTCCAGATAATACTAGTTCTTCACATAAATTAAATCACATCTAACATTTCAACGTACTTCTACCCATGCTCATTACAATCTAAAGCACATATTCAAGGACTATAGTAAAACTATTCTCCTTAAGTTGCAGTTATATTTCAATATCTATTCTTGACTGTATCTACTCCTGCTACAGGCTATCAAGTCAGTGTAGTACATCTATGAAAATTACTCACCCACCGATTGTTAGTAATACCTGGTATACATTCTAGAAGTCATTTTTCTGAGAGATTTCTTCACTTTTCTTTTAAAGAATAATTCTCTACTTTCCTGTACTAGACTATGCAACAATGCCATTAAAAAGAATATTTACTTAAATATATTTTATCCATTGTTATATGTTTAACACAGTTGTCAAGTCATGTATATGTAAACCTTGTATTTCTAATTATAATCATTGTTATATGTTAATTTTTTTTGAATGTAGTACTAGCGTCCCTGGGGTCTGTGCAAGCTGCTTAATAAAGGCACATAAACATGGATGCTCTCCTACTGGAAGAACACATAACTTTTTGATCCCTCCCAACCTGAACAAACCAAGGAATAACCCATCGCCAGTCTGGCAAGAAACCAAAAAGGAATTTAAAAGTGTAGGTTATTTTATGTGTTTAAGTTACTGGCTTGCAAAACCGTTTGGACAAAAGAACTACCACCAAAATATGAAACAAAACAAAACATTTATCTTTTCCCTATAATACCCACTGTTAACAACCACCAGAGGGCAACAAAACCTTGGGTATCTAAACTACCTATTCTGAGCCCAAAGTCATAAAAACCTTATCCTTTACAAATTGCCCTTACTTTCTCCTAAGCCACATAATATAGTGGCCTGCAAACAGTAACATATATTGGTAATATCAGAAGTCTTTTGCAGGCACTCTGGCAATTTTTAAATAGGAAATTCAGTTGTATAATAGAAAGGATCTGACCTACCTGAGGAAAACCACAAATTCTTCCAATGTGACTGATAGGCTTTCTTGGGATTACAGGGTGCCCTCATCCCAGCCTTCATTTGGATCATCCCTCCCAATCACACTTGCTTTCCCTCCCCCACTCCCATAGGAACCTATATGTATGGGCTCACACTTGAGGCGCCATTTTTAAATGTAGTCCTAGCGTCCCTGGGGTCTGTGCAAGCTGGTAAGGAACTGAACAGTTTGTTTTTAATACTATTTTATAACTATCAATTTAACTAAAGCGAACAGTGTATTTTTAATAATATCCTACAACTATCAATTTAACTAAAGTGAATTTCTGGCAATGTTTTTGCTTAACACACACAGATTTTTAGACTAGAGCTTGCTTTTGTAAATGCGTATGTGGTTCTCTAATGTATTGCTACCTCTACCTAGCTCTGTTTTATTATCTGCTACATTAAAATGTGTAATATGCTAACGCTAGTTAAACATTAGGAAATATTGCTGCATTTGCATTTAGTCTACATAACTATTGAAACAAAGAAACGAACAGCATTACTTTGTTCTTGTTGCTGCCTGCATTATATATGTTGCTACCACTAGATTTCCTGCTAGTTTTTATGTGGTCTGATGTAGTTTTTACCTAGCTCTGTTGAGCTACTGATACAAGGAATAGGATGTTTTTAATTTATTCTTGCTGCTGCCTAAGGTTTATTAATTAGTATCATTAGCTTTATGTTTTTAATGAAGAGTATAGTACCTATGCTGTAATGTATCGACAGATGTAATGGAAAGAACACTACTGATTAACTCCAGGTGCTACATATAGTATATACGCTGTTGTCTCTAGTTTAATGCCCTGGTTGAGGCGTATAGGATGCAAACTGTTAAACAATATTTTGTCAGGAAACTAACTATCCTAGGGAGGCTACTGCTACAAACAGGGTACAAGTGTGGCCAGTCTCGACGCAGTTTACAGGCACCGCACTATTGACAGTTTGTTTGTGTCTTTCGGCTTTTCCCGGTTAGGCGTCGCCACAGGAACTCCAGTCCACTAATGATTGGCAGTAATTTTTTTACGTGCCGAGTTTGCCAACCCTGACGCACAACCTTCAACGAAGGTATGCCCATTCACGCATGTCTCCACACAGAAGATGCTCTAGCTGAGAATCGAATGGCACAACGTCTGGCTGTGAGGCGACAACGCTACTGCAGCACCACCACCGCACTATTGACAGTACTGTAAGTTAAATACAGGCTGCCTTGTTTGGCACTAGTTTAATACTTATGAGACAAGGTTAAACCACTGCGCTCATACATTACGCAATACAACACAGATGTAACAGTAATACAGCATGATTATACTAGCTTTTCTACAGTACGGTCCCTCATTCAATAGCGACTGAGTTGGCACAGATCTAAGTGTACTGTGCTATATTGCTACAGGCAAGGCAACCATACCATTGGGTTTAGGTTACATAATAACAGCAGTCTTGCAGCCCTATGCCTGCACAGAACAATGTCATGTATAGATTAATCCTCAATTGTAGAGGTGGAAAGTAGAAAGTGTAGTGGTACTGAGCAACCTCACTGAGAGGCTTTTACTGTCTTTTATCTATACTGCTGGCCATAGGCTTCTCCTAATGGAACTCTCCTCTCTTACAGATTAATAAAGGCACATAAACACAGGTGCTGTCCTACTGGAAGAACCCATAACTTTATGATCCCTCCCAACCCGAACAAACCAAGGAATAACCCACCGCCAGTCTGGCAAGAAACCAAAAAGGAATTTAAAAGTGTAGGTTATTTTATGTGTTTAAGTTGCTGGCTTGCAAAACCGCTTGGACAAAAGAACTACCACCAAAATATGAAACAAAACTCTAATCAGGGATTTACATTTATCTTTTCCCTATAACACCCACTGTTAACAACCACTAGAAGGCAGCAAAACCTCAGATATCTAAACTACCTATTCCAAGCCCAAAGTCATAAAAACCTTATCCTTCGCAAATTGCCCTTACTTTCTCCTAAGCCACATAATATAGTGGCCTTTAAACAGTAACATATATCTAATATCAGAAGTATTTCGCAGGCACTCTTGCAATTTTTAAATAGGAAATTCAGTTGTATAATAGAAAGGGTCAGACCTACATGACGAAAACCACATATTCTTCCTCTGTGACTGATTGGCTTTCTTGGTTTTTAGGTTTGTCCCCGCTCCGTTCATCCTTGCAATACTCGGGCTCACTCTGCTCCTCTACCCTACCCCATTCCCACCCACCCCATATCAGTTACCTTTATACCTATACACCACACCCACACAAAACCCCTCCCACCTCCAACACACCTCCCTAGCCAATTCCACACAACATCCAATTAAACCACACACACCCTCAATCAACACTCCACTTCAGTCCCTGCACCAATCCCTTACAACATCCTATACTAACCTTAACTCCTACAACATGACATCTCTAAACCTTCACACACAGTACTCCTACTATACACCATTAGCATTACCGCCCTCACTCTACTAACAATCATTACCAGCTACCAAACACATCTTACCTACACACTGGTAATCCCCTACAAAGAAACATCCTCCAACACTACATGCACCAAACCATTTACACAGTTATCCACATATAACTATCACACCATCTCTATCCACTACCTCAGACATAAACTATATACAGCAAACAGACAACCCCACAGCACTCTCAAGTACATAAAACTTATCAACAAACTGGTCAAACTTTATGCACACCTGAAAACAGCACTAATATCCTGTGGTGATATACACATCCTAACCCAGGACCCCTGACTCCAGAGAATATAAGCCCGGACCTAAATTCTACCCTACTCCAAAAGCCCACAAACTCACTCCTCATCATAAACCTAAACATTAGAAGCATAGTAAATTAGGTCCATGACCTCCATGCCTTAATCTCCTTTTACCATCCAGAACTCATTATACTATCAGAGACCTGGCTTAAGCCACATATTCATAACAACAAAATCACACCACTGGGCTACAATATAATCAGAAATGACAGGGTAGCAAAAAGGGGCAGAGGGGTAGTGATACTATATAAAACACACCTTATCTTAGAAAAATCAGACACAACAACCCCAGACCTCAACAACATTGAACTCATACTCACCAAACTGACAATAAACCCACATAAACATATTAACATAACATGATGCTACATCCCCCCAGGGAACAATATTACAGCCACAGAAAAAACTCCTAGAATGGTTAAATAACACCCTTCCCCAAGAAAACATTACATTAGGTGACTTTGATACTAAATGGAACAACTGCTCCAATCAAAACCCTATCTCCCATATCAACCTACATGGACCGACCCAACTTATAACCTCCCCAACTAGAACAGACAAGAGAACAAAATATCAATCCATACTAGACTGGATACTAGTATCTCACCCCTCCCATATATCTCACGCTGGGTGCCTTCCTGACACCCTCAGCGACCACCAAGCTACTTTCATAATTAGAGGCAAAAATCCCCAACTAAACCAAGAAATTGTCAGGGAATGCAGGAAAAGAAAAAAACTTCAGCCAAATTAACTTCAACAATGACCTAAAACTATGCAACTGGGCCCACCCTAAAAACCTTAGACCTAGACAAAGCAGTAATATACTTCAATACCACCTTCATTAACATACTCAACCACAATGTCCCCCCCAGAACACAAAGAATAAGAACAAAACACACACCATGGCTAACTTTAAATACCAAAACACTACTTAGAGAGAGGAACAAAGCATGGTCAAACTAGCGTAAAAACAAAACCCAAACAAATAAACATACCAGCATTTACGGAGCAAAGTCAAACAACATATTAAAATAGGTAAAACCTCCTGTTACCAAAACTTACAGAATAAACTTAAAAACAACCCAGAAAAGTTCTGGACTACTGTCAACAACCTACTGAAACCAGGAAAAACAACCACCCCCACCCCCAAAATAGTGAACGACCATGACAACATCCCTACACAGCTCAACAAATTTTTCACAGAAACTATCCAAAACCTGGCCAACACACAACTGAACACTAACATCACACCCCCAATAGTGACACCATCTTTACCCAAACCAAATCTCAATTACCCCACCTTTACCTTCAACCCAGTACCAACCAAAACCATACAAAAATTAATCCGCAAACTCAAAGCAACCTTCACAGTTGCAGACAAAATACCTTCCGAATATCTGCAACTAGCTGCAGAAGCAATAGCCTACCCTGTCTCCATACTAATAAACAGATCAAGCTCTGAATGCAAAGTACCCCAGCTTTGGAAAATATCCCACATAACTCCACTGCACAAAGAGGGTACCTCACTAGAACTCCTTAACTATAGACCCATAGCTATACTAGCCCCCTTTTCAAAACTCCTAGAGAAAGTTGTCCACATGCAACTAATGAACTACCTCTTAGAGATCCAGTTAATATCCACTCAGCAACATGGCTTCAGACCCCACCATAGTACCACCATCGCTCTCACATCATTTACTAATATCATCAATACCCACAGAAACAAGGGACTACTAGTAACTGCTACTCTGTTAGACCTGTCCAAAGCCTTTGACATGGTCAATCATGACAAACTACTTCACATACTAACTACACTAAACCTCAGCATCTCTACTATTTCTTGGTTTAAGAGCTACCTAAGTGGTAGGCAACAAGCTGTAAAATGGAAAAAACAAATCTCTCCCCTACTGCCTATCTCCCTAGGGGTACCCCAAGGCTCCATCCTTGGTCCTCTACTTTTTACCCTATTTACTAATCAACTACCATCCAACATACCTAAAGCCTCAGTAGTCCAATATGCTGATACCACAATAATCTGTGCAGCTAACTCCCCAGACCACTTCCTCTCCATCACACAAGAATGCTTTACCCTGGCTGAAACATGGATCACCAACCAAAACCTCATTCTAAACTCAGCCAAAACAAAACTACTCCTCTTCAATCCACGTAGATCTGCACCCCCCCTCATCAAACTTTAAAATCTCCTCAAACAATAACACCACCATCACACCCAGCAGTCATGCCAAACTACTAGGACTAGAAATTGACAATAACCTTAAATTTGACATTCACATTTCACAAACAATCCAAAAAGTACACAGAAAAATGGGTCTACTCTACCGCAACAAACTGTTTCTCACCACGCACTCTAAGGTCACCACAGCCAGGACACACCTCCTATCCACCCACCTTTATGCTTCCCCCATACTTACCAATCTTCATAAAACAGAGCTCAAAAAACTAGATAGCTGTTACAATAAAATAGCCAGATTTGCCACAGAAGCACCTTCTAGATCCCACCACTGTGAAAGTCTCAAAAAACCGAACTGGTTAGAATTCCCCCTACAAGTCAACCAACTAACATTCGCTCACAAAGTACTACACAATCCAGGCAATACCCTTGCTTTTCACAAACTACTCCAACCTTACACCACTACCAGATCCCTGAGATCAAGTACCCAACAACTCCTCAAGGTATCTAACTTTAAAAATTAAGTAGGCAAATCAGTTTATAGCCACTATATCTCTAAAATCTGTAACGCCCTTCCAGCCCACATAATAAATAACAACTCCACAACCTAATTCAAAAAACTACCCAAAACACACTTCCTAAATCATAGACTATGCACCTGCACCACGATAGGAAATCAATAGCAACTATTCCCAGGTGTATTACTAAATCTAGAGTTAAGTCTGCTTGAAATTCAAACTTCCTGTATAGCTGTGGCCACTGTAAATGCACTAACAGAAGTAACCTGCAATTTTTGCACTAATATACCTCATATAAACTTGTGTAAACTTATCATCTTATAACTACTATACTTCTGTAAGGAGTGTACTAAATGTTTTCTATGTATATTGTAAACTGTATATTGTAGAAAGTACCTAATGTTAATCACACCAACTTGTGTTATGTCTTGTACTGCACTGGAGCTTTTCATCCTGGGCCTCCACTGAAAATGGACATATAGCCAGCTGGACTCTCCCGGTCAACAAATGTAAAAATAAATAAATAAATGTGGAGCTTTACTCCCCAAGCCTCTGCTGAAAAAGGATTTTTGTCCAGTCAGATGTTCCAGGTAATCAAACTTAAAATAAGTAAATAAATATAGTTCAAGTTTTTCTTACCTTAATGACTTGCTTTCTGAGTATACTGTCACCTTTTTGTTTGGATTGTTATAATGGTACTCACTGCAGATGGGACAGTTCCATACTACTTCATCTATCTGCATTGTCATTCTTGGGCAAAATGTCTCTCTTGCTTTTTCTTTGTAGTTTACTATTTCCATATATGGTTCAAGTATCCTTTCAAGTGTTTGTCTTCTTAGCTTATTGGAAAATATTTTGTCAGCTTGGAACATTACGACATGCATGCAACTATTTCTTGCTTGAAAAAAAAGACCACATTTCTTTCCATAGTTGTAACTTTGCTGGGGATAATCTTTCAATGTATTTTAGTAATAGCATTTTTAAATCAATGTCAATATACACACTAAATTATTATTTTTAATGTCACTGGTTATGGAAGAATCTAGTGTGGTTATTTTTTTAATAATCTCTTTGTTTCTCTCTGGAAATTCTACTCCACTGAGCTTACGTAAGGGTAGTAATCTACCTGGTATGTATTTTATTTTCATACCATAATTATGCAGCACAAATAACATCTTTTGCAATCTCAGTATTTCCTTGCTCAATGGTGTTCTTTTTATTTTGTAAGGGTTTGTGATTTCATTCCAACTGAACCTTATTATTACAGACATAGTCTAAGTTCTTACATCCATACAATACTACTAATAGTTTCATTTTCTATTTAAGCATATGTCTTATATGCATCTGTAAATGCTTTTGACACATAGGCAACTGTTCTTTTCTCTGATAGGAATCATAACTATTATACCATTTTATCATCAATTTGAAATAGACTGGTTTGTGCAAGTCATATCATTTTAAAGCTGAATCATCTGTAACTAGTCTGCTGAGTATTTCAGAACTCTTCTTGTTTATAGTTCCATTCCCAGGCTACATAGCGTTGTATCAGAATTTTAAAAAGGAGTTGTCTCAGATATGCCAAGACAATAATTTGCAAAACACTGCATCATGTCTACAAACCTCTGCAATGCCCGCTTGGCTTCTAGTTTAATATTTGCAGAACTGTTCTTACTTTTTTGTATAAGGTTTCAAACCTGTTGATGTTCTTCGTGTTTCACTGTTGCAATCATTACATTTGGGTAATCTGCTGGCAGGTTGCCCTCAGTCGGCCTGAATAACAAAGTCTTGGGTCCTGTGTCAGTTGCTGTCTCCTCTTCCATGACGTCAGGGGTATAAAACATGCAGCCGATGCCATTTTTATCAGTCTTTCTTGCCGTACGGTGCCCGAAGCAGAAGCAGTTTGCAAGTGCCGGTCGGCCGACTCCTAAATTTTCATTTTCGAGTTTCAGAACCGAAGTCTTCAAACTAAAGCTAAGTACCCCGTTGGGGAAACTTTTTCTTGCTCCTTAACGATGTCAGTAAAAGTTAATAATTGCATTACTTGTGGGAAGCAAATACCTCATAAGGATTTTCATTTGTACTGTATTCCTTGCCTAGGCCCTGATCACAACGTGCCTTGCTGTTGGTTTTATGCTAAATTTAACCAATGCACTATTAAGCGTTGGTATATTTTTGCTTCTAAATATTTTGGTTCAAGATTTAACTACCCTGAAATGTCGTCAGTTAGCAATCCGACTATCGGAGTTCACAAAAAAATGCAAGGAAAAAGACAGAGACAGACTGTTGAGGTCCAAAACCGATGAAGTTTCTCCTAAGCCAGTCACTGGTTCGCCGGTACTCAGTGAGGTGCTTTTGCAGCCCCTGATACCCGCTACTTTTGAGTCACAGGCCTCTACCGAGACTCATTTGGAGTCCGGTATGCCACGAGATTCTGCAACTATTGAACCTGCGGATGTGTCTCCCTTGATGGGTCCGGAGCCGCTGAGCAGGCACTGGCTTCTGAGGGTGTTTTCAGGCCTCAACATTTGTATATTAAACCGACGCCATCATCAAAAACAAGGCCAAAACCAACTTCTATGTCTAAAAAACCGACGCATGAGCCATGTGTTCAGACCCCATGCCTAAAAAAACAAATTGTCAAAATGGCTGAGGATTTAATTACCTTGATCAGGGGCTCCCAACCCCCCCCCCCCTTGCTAAGATGCCTAGGCAAGGCACTGATTATGAATCTTCAGATCAGGTTTCCATTTCTTCTGATTCCTGTTCTGATCAGGAATTTTCTATTCCACCCTATGAGGACTCTGATGCAGAGGAATTCATCCCTTCTGCTTCTCCTCCTGAGGATTACTCTTTTGGAGAGACTTTGCATACTTTAAGGGAACATTTTCACTGGGAGAGTCAGGACTTCACAGAATCAAAAAAGAGGCTTAGGGATTTTCTTCTTTTTCTTCAGCATAGGCCTTTGGCAATACTTCCTGTATTAGACATTGTTGATGATGTGTTCTCGGAATCAAGCATGACTCCTGATTCCCTGCCTCCGGCTCCTAGTAAGCCAGACAGATATTACCGGGTTCCTGACTCCCACAAATTTCTTTTCAAAAATCCTGCTGGTGATCCTGAGACTATTTGTCAGAGTCCCAAGGATGTTAAGGCTTCTACAGCCAAAAATCCTACCCCTTCTGATAGAGATTCCAGGGCGCTGGATAGATGGGGTAAGAAGGTTTATACGTCTGCAACCTTGGCAATCAGGGCTTTAAACTACCAGTTTCATATGCTTAAATATCAACAGCATGTTATGGGCTTACTGAAACAGAAAATGATGTTGATTTCTGATTGCATGGAAAATAAAGAGTTACAGGATTTATTGCATGCAGCAGAACAGGTTGGAAAGCATACTTTACAATGTGGTTTTGTTTCCTTGGAGGCCTCTTGCAAGGCCGCCGTAACTGGATCTGTGATAAGAAGGCATGCCTGGCTCAAGGAGCAAAATCTGCCTGATCATGTTAAAGCTAAATTGTTGGATGCCCCTTTACAGCATGACAGTCTGTTTGGTAATAAGGCAGAAGAGGTTTTAAAGAAAATGGAAGACAAAGCTAAATCTATGCAAACTGTAAAAGATTTCTTGCAAGTGCAGCCACCCAGGTTCAGTAGGCACTGGCCTACTAAGAATTGGTCCTTTCCTGTGTCCAACAGAGCCACTCAGGGCAAACCCAGGTGCTCCAAAGGATCCAGATATCAATCACAGGGATCTTACAGGTCAAAGCAATGGGGTCTCTCCACCTCCAAATCTGGAGGTAACAAAAGCACAAGCCTACAGTAAGCAGTCTCAATGACTTTCCTCTGCCATCTCCAAGCACTTATCTTTTGGCAGCCCCCTTGGTGGGAAAACTAGCACTTCATGCTCAAAATTGGCATTTAATTACCCATGACAAATGGCTATTAAACATAGTATCCCAGGGGTACAGATTTCATTTCCACATGTTGCCAATTCCAAACGGATGGCCAGATCTGCCACCAAACCAGTGGGCAGAGGCCCAGAAACAAGTCATGTCCCTCATGGATATGGGGCCTATTCAACCAGTACCAGAAAAGGAAAAAGGACAAGGATTTTATTCAGGACTTTTCCTGGTACCCAGAAAAGACAAATCATAGACTTAAAAGAGGCATACCTGCATATCCCAATAAAGGAATCTTGCAGAAGATACCTCCGCTTTAAAGCAGGCTTTTTGCATTACCAATTCTCTGCACTGCCCTTTGGCTTATCTACTGCGCCCAGGGTCTTTACAAAGTGCCTGGCACCAGTAATTGCATTTTGCAGGCAAACAAACATTCAAATTTATCCTTATTTGGACGATTGTCTCATTCAGGCAGAGGACAAGGACACTCTTCTTCAACATCTGGCATTTGTAAAAAGGCTTCTAGCATGCCTAGGGTACACCATAAATGAAAAGAAATCACAACTGGTACCCTCTCAAGTAATTACATTCCTGGGTGCAAGCTTGAATACAACTACCCAGATGGCTTACCTCACGTCAGACAAATTCAATTGACAACATAACTTCAAACAAATGGCAACAAAAACCCAGCTATCTGCAAGACAAATTCTGCAGGCTTTGGGGTTCATGGCATCCTGCATTCTACTAGTTCCATATGCGAGACTGCATATGAGGAAACTTCGATGGTATCTAAAAAGCTTATGGAGTCAACATTGTCACAGCCTGGAAACAATGATTCCTCTCATTCCCTGCCTGCAACAGGAGTTTCTTGGGTGGGCACAGACATGTCACCAAAACAAGGGAATGTCATTTATTCTACCCCCTGCCACCCAAACCCTAACTACAGCAGCATCAGACTATGCCTGGGGGGCCCATCTGGCAGGGAGATGCATTCAGGGCAAATGGAGCCCAAACCAAATGCATCTACATATCAACCAGAAAGAAATGCTAGCTGTTCACAATGCTCTCACAGCCTTCAAGGACTTCCTTCATCCAGGACAACTACTGATAAAGATGGACAACACCACAGTTATGTGGTACATAAGCAAGCAGGGGGGTACCCACTCCGACCCCCTTTGCAGACTAGCCATGGCCTTGTGGAACACAGCCTTGACTTACCAAATACATCTTCAAGCTCAATTCCTAACAGGAAAGAATACTCTGGCAGACAACCTAAGCAGAAATCGTATGGACCCGCAGGAATGGAAACTGGATCCACAAATCTTCAGCATGTTAACACAAAAATGGGGGAGCCCAGACATAGATCTATTTGCCTCTCCCCAAAACTATCAGTTGGACAAATTCTGCACAAAAACTCATCACAAAAAAGCATGGAAAGTGGATGCTCTATCCTTCAGCTGGAAAAAACTATCAGTCTATGTGCCTTTCCCCCTCTGCCTCTACTCTCCAAGGTCTTACTAAAAGTCAGACAGGAAAAAACAAAAATGATTCTAATTACTCCGGACTGGCCTCACCAACACTGGTACCCACTTCTAAGGAATATGTCACACCTGCCTCCGTGGTACTTGCCTCAAACACCTCACCTATTGTCTCCGCAGAACTATCAAATTCTGCACACTCAGCTCCAAACTCTGAATCTTGCAGCATGGCTAATCAACTAATTTCACCAACCACATCTCTCAGTAAACCTGTGATGGGTGTCATTTTGGAGGCCTAGACATTGGGCTATACTAGAAAATCTTATGCTGATAAATGGAAGAGATTCTGTGCTTGGAACCAAGCACAAGGAATAGACACAGCAAAGCCAATATTCCTCAGATTTCGCAATACTTAACTGAGATGCTTCACAAGAGCCTATCTTTTTCTTCAATAAAAATCCATGCCTCTGCCATCTCAGCTCATTACCACACAGACCCTCCCCTGTTTTCTCATCCCCTGCTAAAACAGTACCTCAAAGGGGCCAAACATTTAAGGCCTCCCAGGAGAGCGCCAACTCCTGCATGGGACCTCAGTTTTGTGCTGGAAAACTCACCCTACCTCCTTTTGAACCAGCAGCTACTGCAGATATAAAATTTCTCTCTCGGAAGACAGCCTTTCTTTTGGCAGTCACTTCAGCTAGAAGGGTTTCAGAACTGCAGGCTCTCATGGCAGTGGAGCCTTTCTTTATTTTTTACCCAGACATGGTGGCCCTCAGGACCAATCCTTCTTTTATACCTAAGGTGGTATCCAGTGTGCCTCTTAACCAGACCATTCACCTGCCAACTTTCTTCCCAAATCTGCAGAACAAGGGGGAGCGGATTCTGCATTCACTGGATGTACACAGACAACTAAGATTCTACTTAAACAGGACAAAATCTCTAAGAAAGTCTAAGCAACTACTGGTGGCATTTGCTGCAGGATCAGAGGGGAAGACTATATCAAAGCAGACAATTCTAAATGGATAAGCCATTGCATTCATTTCTGCTACTTGCACCATGGTAAACCTGTGCCCAAGGGGATCAGATCCCATTCCACCAGGGCTGCCTCTACTTCAGCAACTTTTCTCAGAGGAGTCCCTACCAGAGACATTCTAGAAGCTGCTACTTGGAGTTCAGTTCATACATTCACAAAGCATTACCATTTACCTCTCTTTTCTAAATCCAGGGCAGGCTTTGCCACTGCAGTCCTGCAGGGCCTTATAGCTGCTCCTAATGCTGTTTAGTTCCATCCTTCCATCCATAGCTTTGGGATTCTACCCAAATGTAATGAATGCAACATTGAAACATGAAGAACATAGTACAGTTGTGTACACTTAACATAAATGTAGATGTTCGAGTGTATTCACTGTTGCAGTCCGGATTACCCACCTGCCAGCCCCCTTTCTATACCTTTTCTTTCCTTCACTATACTCAAAAGCCTTTGTGGTGTATTTGCTTTTAGTTGAAGGTAAATTTTGTTTTCTAAAGTGCATTTATATATATATATATATATATATATATATATTTTTTTTTTTTTTTTGCTCTCCATTTGGGGGCACCTGACATCTGGGGAAAGAAAAACTTATTAAAATGGCGTTGGCTGCATGTTTTATACCCCTGACGACCTGACGTCATGGAAGAGGAGACAGCAACTGACGCAGGACCCAAGACTTTGTTATTCAGGCCGACTGAGGGCAACCTGCCAGCAGATTACTCAAATGTAATGACTGCAACAGTGAATACACTCGAACATCTATATTTATGTTAAGTGTACACAACTGTACTTTGTTAGACTAGGATCGTTGACTTGCGCATTTTTAACTCTGATTTTACCATGAGTAAAACAATAAAATAGAAACTGAGTAGATGCTCAATAATAGCACAATGCCCCTCAGAACGACTATTCTGGCAATCCATTAAGTGAGTTTTAAAAACACTTTAATAAAACAACAAAACCAGTACAGATTAAGCGCTTTCATCTACTACTAATGTAGACTTTATCAGACTACATTAAGCTCTTTGCAATACATTTAAATACACATGAAACTGGTGCCACTAAAAAAGGAAAACCAATTAAAATTGTTCATACACTGTGTACCCATTATTATGGGTTTATGCTGCTGATTGTATATTATTTCCATTTTATATTCTTATTTGTTCACTCTAAATGGAATGTGCATTGGATGTGAGTGTTAGCACAAGAGTACAACATTTTTTGCACTTAATGATTTTCACAATGTACCTTATGAGTTAGGTGTCTAATTCAGTCTGTCACTTTAAATCCATAAACAATTTTAATTGGTTTTCATGGTCCATTGGAGCCAGTTTTATGTGTATTTAAATGTATTATAAAAAGCTTAACATATTCTGATGAAGTCCACATTAGTAGTGGATGAAAGTGCTTAATCTGTACTGGTTTTGTTGTTTTATTAAAGTGTTTTTAAAACTCAATTAATGGATTGCCAGAGTAGTCATTCTGAGGAGCATTGTGCTATTATTGAGCGTCTACTCAGTTTCTATTTTATTTTTTTTTTTTACTTGTGGTTGTTGGAGAAAAACTCTGATTTTACTTTTATTTTTATGCCATTTTAATCTATTGAGCAGCTGTATCAATCTCTTATCATGCTGTCATTGTGTCTAGCCCCACAATAATGTATCATAAAGCATTTTTATGACATCAGAATATCTACTGTTGAAGAAATACCAAATGGTATGTAAAATGTAAGCAGTTTGGACCTTTAATAATCTAGCTGTATCAGTCAGAAACCATGGTTTTTATCTAGTACTAAAAAGTAATTTAGTATTTTTTGAGACAATGTCCTCTACAGTAGGCAATGTTTAATAATCTCATAATGCTCTGTTTTAATCACTTTAATTAGACCTTGTGGCTCAATACAAATGCACATATTGCCTTTCTTTAAAACAGTAACTATACTTTTCACTTATTCTGTTGGCTTTCATTGCTTTTTAATGACATCCAAGATTTCCATTCATTTCATCTCCATTACTGCTCCACTTTAGTCTTAAAAAGTATATTTATGTAAAATCTTACCTTAACAGTAGATGTCCTTCTTTTCACTGTGGCAGTATGCATTATCTATGGGATATCCTGCCAAGGATAGCCCAATGTCTGGCCAGCACACCAAAGCATTTATTACCTAGGGAGCATTGTATGTCAGACGTATGCTCCCTGCTCAAGCTCTATATTCCTTTCCAGTGGGCTGAGATGCTCTCTTGACTCAGTGCTTATGATATATTTGCAGATTTCACAGTATTAAGTAATTTTGTTTCAAATGTGCCCAGAAACAGCTCATTTGCCTATTTCTGTTCAACATGCACATTCTTAAAAATAAAGTTAAAAAATGTAAATTCTTTTGAGCACACTTGTTTCGTTTGCACATCTTAGAGAAACATAATTTTCTAATGTAGACTTATTAAATGATACCCAGTGCTCATGCTTTCAGCCATACCTGTTACATAAAGCAGGAAGTAAAACTGTGTAAGCATCTATCTTTTTTTTCAATTCTGAAAATGTGCATTGCTTTTCTTTTCATATCTCTCACATTTGAAACATGTCCTGACTTAGCCATTTCTACCGGTTTCTTTCACCTACATTTTATTTTGCATACATCTTTTTCTCTCTTAATCATTTTATCAGCACACTAGTAATTTCATTTGTTTTGTAAACATCCACAATTTAAGGCCAGGTCTGTTTCTGTTAAAGATCTGCCTTAATTTTATATCATAAGTTATTCTGTATGTTATTGATGTATCATGTCATTCATTTATTTCATAGTCTGTGGCTCCATTTCTTCAGCTGTTTAACAAAAGACAACTATAGGTTGCGTATGACATTGTGCCTTTGAGAAGACCAAATTTCTAATAAGTAGCAAATTCTTTTTGGGCTGACAATAATTGCTGAATTTTGAAGTGGTGGTGAAATATCAAAGGCTACATGGGGGGAGCTTGTGAAGTAGCAACTATGCTGGTGGAGTAAGCTTTAGGCACTAAAGGAAGAAGTTTATTACACACAGTATAGCATAACTTTGAATCTGTTCTTACAGATTTTGTCTGTCTATAAATATTCCTAATTCTCTGTATATACATTTATGCAGCAAAGAAAGCATTATCCATAGGACACAAAGTTGAGAAAGATAACTGGGAGATGATCAGTTTGATTCTGATCTGATTCAGCTGCTACCTTAGACAAGAAGGTTGGGCTAATGCATGGTTACTTTATCCTTATGGACAATCAAAGAACATGGATTAGTGGCTAATATTGCCGCAAAAAAAAAAAAAAAACTGCTTCCCAGGATAAAATCTTTAATTCACCTGAAGTCTAAGACTCAAAGGGAAGAAGAGTCAGTTTCCTCAGTATAATGTAAACATCCCAAGTAGAGAATGTTGCTGTAATAGATGGCCTTAAAAAGGTAACCTTCAAAAAAATCTATACAAACTTTCAATGAAGTTAGAGACAAGGATCATCTGCCCTGGTGAAAATTAGAGAGACCTTTCAAATGAACCTTAACAGAAGAACAACTAAGTCTAGAGTCAAAGACCTGAGCAAGGCAGCACTCCAAAATACAAGTACATGGGGGCAGTAAAGGACCCTAGACTTCTGCTTGTTGCCCACAAGGAAAAGTGCATCCACCTACTCTCATTGGTTTTCTAGACAATGAGCTACTGGAAAGAAATATGACATGACAGAAATAATCATAGAACCAAAGGAAACTTTTATGGTCATTACTGGAAGTGGAGAAACAATGAGGATAGTCATAGGGAGTGGTGGTCCAGATAGGGCTTGCCTGATAGATGGGAGAGAGAAGGGTCCTAAGTGAACAAAGGCAAAGAGAGAGTTCTCCAACATGTAAGGCATAACCAGAGGAACCATCCTTGTTGAGTCCAAGTAGGGCTATGACAATGACTTTACACATGTGCTGTTTATATTATTGGATGAACTTTATCATTAGGAGAAATAATGAAAAGGAAGAGAGATATCCAGGGAGTAATTTCTGGATGCTGGCATCATTGGGGCATTCCCCAATAAAGGGAAAATAACTGCTGCATTTGCAGATGGTTTGATAGGCAAACAGGTCACGAACAGGCATGCCCCAATTCTACTCTGAATGATTATGGTCTTGTTCAATTGTGATTAATTAACCCAACACTTCTAAAACCTTTGGAGGTTGCAACTCAGACCAGTGACATTTCCAAAGTTGTAAAACACAATTTTTGCAAGGGGAAAGCCACTCTGTACTCCCTAATATGGGGATAGGGTCCTTCAAACTTTTGTATATATATATATATATATATATATATATATATATATTTATATTAACTCCAAGATTGCACAAACTTGGAAAAAATGAGACAAAACATAGCACTCACCCTCTTGCTCTTCTCAGTGTTTCACATCAATTAAACCAATCTGGCAACCTTCCAGTTATAGCACTGATCATTACTTAACTCATTTACTCCAATGGAGCTCAGGAAGTTTGCACTGTAAATTGCAATGGGCGGAGCCTAAGCCTTTTGAAAGAATCAAATTGTGTTCTCACATTTCAAACAAATGTTCCTATCTCTGGAACAATAGGGATTATGAAAAAAAGTATAAATGGAAATCCCTTCAGCACAAACTATTTTTATAGTGGTAGTATTATGTTCTAGGTCTTAAACTAAATTTTATAAGTCACATATTTGTAAACAACTTACAATATCTCAGTAACCACTTATATACTGTCAGCAACATTTTATTCATATAGCTGAGAACTTTCAGAATAGGCTAAGGAGTTCTGTCTGTGTTACTTGGTTGTTAACATATTTAGAAAATTGTCAAAATTATATCTATATAAATTAATATAATAACAGTTAATCTCTCTTTACCTGCATTAGACAGTGGTGAAATATTAATGCAGTTGAGTTTGCCATTGTGTAAGCTTCAAGATGAAATCTTAAAATATTGTACACAGCAAAGTTTTGGAATTATTGATGCAAATATGAACAAGCAATATTTGACTCCTAGAGGTGTCAGTAGGAGTTAACTGCAGCTGCATCTGGAAGCATCATTCGGATGTAATGAGTTAACTGGACATCAACAAACATTAGGAATACTGCATGTCCCAATGTTGGACAGATTTCAGAGCAACTGATGGACTGAGAAACCAGGTCTCAGTAGACAACCTGTCCTCAAGAGAGTTATCTTCCTCTGGAAAATGGATTTATATCAGAAAGTGATTGGACATCACAGCCAATTCTCAAACCCTCATGTCTTCTTGATGGGATGTCTGGCACCTTGGATAACTTGCCCATGGCAATACTTCCTCCCCCACTATAGAAACATTGGTAGTGACTTCAACTAATGTAAGAAGAATTTGGAATGAGTTTCTTTGAGTTAGGTTCAGAAGGTGCATTGACCATGAAAACTGCCTTTTAAAAGAGCAGGATATATTTGCCACTTTTGCACACTACAGTGAGACATAATGCCACCTAATATACACATGTAAAGTACATTACAGTTTATAATTTAGGACACTGTATATACATACATACATGGCAAAATTAACTATTTGATGTAGACAATTACATCTTTTTTTAATGTACCATGAACTCTTGGCTTGCTCAGATGTGGTATACATAGGCAGGCTGCATCAGTCTTATATAGATTACTTGTGTTTTTGTGCACATGTGCTCTTTTCTACAGGGAGTAAACTGTGCAGTAGACGGCTGCATATAAAAACAGTTATTCACCATGACACTGATGAGAATGGTAGATATTCCTACTGCTATTAAATATGTAAATGAGGTATGCATGCTTTCAGAAAACATTAAGTTTTAGCCTCAAGAAAAAGTTCACTGGTTATCTTTAAATAAAACTAAATTATACAAGGTTCTAGTAAACGCATCAAAGTATTAAGTTTTTAGTTACCAGAAAAGCTACTCTTATTTACTTCCAATAATTTCAGACTATTTTTTTAATGAGCTGCTTGCCCTTGTACCTTTTAATTTCATGTTTCTCTCAGAAAACAATGTCCAGACCTCTTGATGATTTATTGCCTTCACATTTAGTCAGCTTGCTTCCCTGGAAACAAGAAAACAAAATGTATTTCTCTAACAACTGGAACATGTATTTGCTAAAGGAAAACTATTCATAACATTGTGGTCTCTCATTTTTTTTAAAATGCTTGCATAAACAAAAAATCATTAGATTAAGCAAGGGCATTAATCTAGACATTCACCTATGCAAAAGAATAGAGTTCCTCTCTCTCTCTCTCTCTCTATATATATATATATATATATAGTATTCAGAGCAATTTTACGCTCCATCACTCCACCCCAACAGCCCATTAACTCAAATGTACATTTGCTGTGCCCTCCTCTTTTTATACTATAATGCCTACATTTCTTAAAATTAAAAAAAAAAAAAGAAATAAGTACTTGGTTACTTTAGTATCTTCACACACCACATGAAAATCATTACTATATAACATGCAGTTTATATTATGAAATGTTTTATACAAATACTGTTAAGAAGAAATATTGTTTTACTTAAGTTACTTTTTCCTTTTAGTGTCCTACCAAACATTAATGACATGAAGAAGGGTGTATGCTTTTCAGCCCCCCCCACAAGTTTAACAGAGTTAACAAAAGGCCAGTCTTTTTAAGACACTATTTGTTGTGAAACATATTTGTTGTAAAACCTAACAAATTATTTTATAGTCTCACATTTCTTCACTAATTTCAGTGTTGCTGGTCTTACTCCTGTTCCTCTCCATCCATTTTAGGTCAATTGTGCTCTCAATTCTTCTAGTTAACTCCTGTTCTTTTTTTCTCTCTCAAGCATTTTCCTTCAGAACATTGGAAAATGTTTCACTGGCAAGTCCGCGAGCTTTATTACCAGAAGAATAAGAAGCAGAGTCCCCCTTCTGGTTGATGGCTCACTTTTGTTGGAAATACTTTTGCATTTTTTCCTTGGCCTGTTCTGCATAAAAAATTACTCCAATCCTCCAGGAAAAAATATTCCCAAGACAGCTTGATACATAAGCTTGAATCTTAACACCTGCATCTCAACATTTCCTAACTGCTGGGATAAATTTGCTTCTCTTCTGCCTGGTGTACATTGAATAATCCATTTTCCACAAACACTCTGCTGTCTCTAAGTTTTAATATTTTGCCCTTCTGCCACAGTTTTGTTAGGATCAACTTTTTCTGCTGCCATGACTGCATCTTTACTAATACAAGTCTTTGCTGCTTTCTCAGGATCAGATTTGGAGCATACACTCAATGTGCCCTTTCAATTAGCAAATCCTATTGTGGAATACCAGTTCAGTTACTTATTTGTGCTTTTATAAAAGTAATACATTCTATTCCTTCCAGTTTCTCTTGTACTGCGGAAAATCTCAGGTTTTCTGTGTGTGCTCCATCCTCTAACTTTACCACTTTTTAAACAGCTCTTCTTGAGCATTCTCCTACTCAGCCAGCCTTTTCTTCATTTTGACCTCTGATTGTTTTGCAGTTATATTGGTTCATGTGAATTTATGTTTTCTAGCCTTTTATTGTTTCATTTGATATAGCCCTTCACTTTCAATTATTTTAATCAGCTCTGAGCATATTTCACTTATTTTTCCTCTAAATTACTGAGAGCCATCTCTTGTACCAAAGCTGGAGGCCGAACTACTTTTTGCTGAACTGCAAGTTTCTTTCCAGTTAGTGGTTTCTTTTCATCTTTTCTAGTTGATTTTCTTTCATGTCCCTAAGTTTCTTCTTTACTGGCAGCCATGCAGTGTACTTATTGGCCAGTAACTGAATTTTACTTAAACAGGCAGAATTACTGGCCTTTAGCTATCAGTTTCTGTTTTCACACTAGGAGAGATGAAATTTAGCTGTTGATAAGTGTGCAGCCATCTTGAAAAGACCTAAAATCCTATCTTTATCAACTTTACATGCTCATTTCTTTCCAAGTGCATTTTCTGAAGCACTGCTATTTGTAGTCTGCATTTCTTAATATAATTCCGTACTCTTATCTTCGTCTATACTAGCAAGGCCATTTACATTTGAAGATAATATGGATAACTTTGCCATTATGATAAGATGTTAATATTCCCACATATTATATACAAGTTCATAGGTGTATACTAGGTTAATGACCACCAGGGCCATTACAGAACTTGGCCTTGCAACCCAAATGCAACCTAGAAATTTGATTTATATAGGGTGATTTACTGACTACTAGTATCCATTAGAGAGACAGAAACCAGACTGTGGGTGAATTTCCAATTATCCATCCATTGGTCCAAAATGCACTTAGGCTGTAACATGTGCTTCAGCATGGATAGCCTTAATTTTAGGTTAATGCTTCTGTGTGCAGCTGTCAATTTTGGGACAATTATTCACATCAGGAGGATTAAACTTTATCATCTGAAGATGTACATAATTTAGTATGTTTGTTTTCATGCTTCGTAGTATGTTGATAATGCATTACTCATGCTGACGTGTATGTGCGGTGAATCAGTTATCTACATACAAGATGTCAACACACTGGATTACTTTGTTTAAAATTTTGCTTCTGGCTGTAGGTGTACTTATATAATGAACTCTGATATATTGTGGATGATTTATGTAAGACCACTTTGTCAAATCTGAGTATATTTTATTTACAGTATTTAAATACAGTGGAATGCAAGTCTTGGTTACAATGGATATCCTATGATTGTCCTAGAATATCCATTGTAACTAGTACAATGGATATCGTACGATGCTCATTCCCATGTGGAAATATGTTGTTTAAAAGCACCCAAGAAAGCTTTTAACACTATGATGATTGTTTAGAAATTGTTGGAGTCACTCTTGCACCTAAGCATGCTTTTTAGGCTATAAAATGTGGTTCAGCATGGATAACCTTAATTTTAGGTTAATCCTTCTGTTTGCAGCTGTCAATTTGGGACAATTGTTCACATCAGGAGGATTAAACTTCATCATCTGAAGATGTACATAATTTTGTATGTTTGTTTTAAACTAATAAATTATGGGTAGTTCTGGGGATGTGTGTTTTTTATGGTTTTCATTAAAACAAAAAGTTGTGTAAAATATGACAAGTTCAAAAGGAGATAACTCTGTAAAGGATCAACCTGCCAAACATTAGTGGGTGCAAGTATCACAAAATCTGGAAATAGATATACAAAAGTAATAATATCTTCTTAGCACAATGGCTGCACTACTCATATTTTGGAACACAAATTACCTCAGAGGTATAGACAAAAAGGTAAGAATATTGAATTATATTAAGAAATAGCAATGCTACAGGAAACTCATTTGGAAAGAAGTGAGCATGTGAATTTGATAAAGAAAGGATTTCAGGATGGATGTTCAGCAGAATATCCAGGACAGTGAAAAAGAGGTGTACTTGTACTAATTGCTAGAGGAGCTCCAATAGTGACAGAAGAGGAAAAAAATAGTAATGGTAGATTTGTGGTCATAAGGGGCTACTGGAAGGGAGGAGGATTAGATCATCTTATATTTATAGTCCACCTAAAACTGCTATTTATGGAGCTTACGAAAATCTCTGGAGAAATAACTGCTTTCAACAGGGAGTATTACAGGTGGGAATATAATTTGATTTGCAACAGTTGGAACATATCTGGGGACCCTAGAAGAGAAAATATAAAAGAAGATAGATTTCTGAAGAAATTTATGAAAATGTTTGGTACAGACATTAATTAAGTAGTAGGAACTCAGAGAATTTATGTATTATACCCAAACGTACAATAACTGGGCTAGACTAGACAGAAATTATATTTCATAGAAACATGTTCATTTAATTGAAAGCTTCAAAACATATCCAATAACTATTTCAGATCATGCATCAATAACAAATAGGATAAAAATGCAGGGTAATGACGTACAAATGAGACATTAGCTCTTCCCGGCCTACCTGTCGGTTGGGATGTTGGCATAATGGTTGAGGTGTTTACCTTACAAACATAAGGTGCAGGATTTGATTCTCACATGGGGTAATTGGCTAGGCTTAAAATGGCCCACAAGGGCAGTTAGCCTAGTTGTATCATATGATACACATCTCACAATAAGCATAATAACTAATTCACAGTGTGCTTAACAGACATGAGACCTACACTGCAACATGTTAGATGCTTTACTTTGTTTCAACACAAATATAAAAATACTTCATAGTATGTTGATAATGCATTACCCATGCTGACGTGTATGTGCAGTGAATCAGTTATCTACATACAAGATGTCAACACTCTGGACTAATTTAATTTCTTTACAAATTTGCTTCTGGCTGTAGGTGTTCTTATATAATGAACTCTGATATACTGTGGATGATTTATGTAAGGACCACTTTGTCAAATCTGAATATATTTTATTTACAGTACTTAAATATAGTGGAATGCAAGTATTGGTTACAATGGATATCCTATGATTCTCATAGAATATCCATTGTAACTAGTAGAATGGATATCCTGTGATGCTCACTCCCATGTGGAAATATGTTGTTTAAAAGTACCCAAGAAAGCTTTAACACTGTATGATGATTGTTGAGAAATTGTTGAGTCACCTGCACCCAAGCATGCTTTTTCCCATGTAGGGGTCCTGGCTCACCCATTATGACCTTGTCAAATATCCTATTGCACAACCCCAGAGGAGTGTAACTATGGAAACATACTTACAGGACATAACAGATTACAGCTTCATGCACCAGGGCTCCCTGTTGTGCATCTTTGGAAGATGTGATACAAGGAAACTGTGCATGCCCAAGGATGTAGTTAGGTACTCTAGTTGGATAACTACTTTCCTTCCTCTTCATTGTGGATGCTAATGACCACAGCTGCTGGATTAAAATTCAAATAGTGGCTTTGCATCCAGAGGTGTTTGGGCATGCAGCTAATCAAGTGGCTTATGTATATCATTAGATGGTACCAAAAACAAAGCTAGCAGCTGCTTCATGTCTATGGCAAATGTTGGGTCAGTGCCAAGTCTTGTAGACAGATGACTCTGCTATATTTGCTTCTAAGCATTTTGGACAGGTGAAAGATGTAGTTGACAAAATGGGAGTTCAGAAATGCACTCTGGACATTGATGACTGCTACTCAAGCATTTTGGATACTGATGGCTGCCACTCTTTCAATGGCAGTAATGATGTACTTCAGCTATAGGCTTAACCTGTGGCTCTCCACAATGTTGTACATGTCAAACCAGACCCAGATGCAATATTAATTAGGGCATAATCCATGGGAAAGAGTCTCTGATCACTTACAAAGCAAACACAGATATGCGTGAAATAAAACTCACTTTACTAACAGTAGGGAAGGCATTGTCCATGAAGATCAGAGGAGATGGCTGCAAATCCTCCATAGTACTGTAGTTGTCAGAAGCAGCACTGCCACTTTCTTCATGTTATGTTCAGACATGGTACAAGAATTAGGATGGACTGAAGTCTTGCATTGTGTTTAGTGTGCTATGTGGTTACTGACCCTCATGTTCTTGATACCACTTGAACCACTGCCTTCCATGATAGCAATGTGTTCAAGAACTCCTGAGGGACATATTTTAAGGCCTCTTGTACAATTCTGTGGGGGATATCCCATGTGGTGCTTATGTGTTCTGCATCTCCAGCCTTACATTTGCTATAGTGGGTGCTGTGGTGCAGGGGGCATGATCATGACCAGTTGGACATAATCACAACTCATTTTCTGCAACAATTATTATTATTACCCTTCCATAACACCAGATGGTGACATTCTTCAGCAGTAGATTTGGCTGCGTCACCCTCTCCATGTTATGGCTGAGTTTTGGCTGTGTCACTCTCTCTATTTTATGGATGCACCTATTGATGACTAGAAGTGACCTGCCCTTTTAGGAGGTGCTATAAGGATCTTCTGAAATTTCACCCCTGAGAAATTACTGTTTTGTGGTAGCTGGATGTGCATAGGTAATTATTTTCCCCTTTAACCCTTGTCTGTGACATATTCACAGTACATGATGACTCATACTGATAGGCACTGTGGGTGGTATGGTTTTCAAGACAGTAATGTACACTAGGTCCTTTAAGTGTGTATTTTTGTGCCAGTCTTAATATTGTTGGTATATCTGTTTGTGCTTTTGGTGTTTGTTCTTTGTATTGCTTCTGCTGTTGGTATTATGGTGTTGAACTTGGGACCATTTGTTCCATATCTGTGCTTTCCAGATGCAGTGTGCATCACACAAATGGGACTACTACTGCAGTATCTTGCATTTTCAGGCCAATGATTTCACTGGCCAAATAGTATGACTAGCACTCAGTAGCAACTTGCACTTTCATTAATGAGTCATGGGTCACTTCTCAATCCATACCTTATCCAGACAAGCTTCAGACTCTTTACAATTAAGATTTTTAATTTTCTTTCACCTACATTATCAGTTCTACTCTTACTCTTGTGAAACTGTTTTAGCTTTGTTTTAAGATGTTCAGCATCTCTAGAACCAGACTCCCCAGTCAGTGGTTTCTCTCATGTTTTTCATTTAACCCTTTGAACACCCCAGGTGGGTGTGGGGATACTCAAGTTCCTGGGTGGTGCTGTACAGTAGGAGTTTGTGCCAGTAGACAAGAATGCTACCAAACTGCAATTATGAGTTGAGGAAAGCAAAATACTGCCTATTATTTCTCTAGATAAACCCAAGAGCTAAAGTTTTCACTATCCTGGAGATCATAAGTGTGTTGCTTAACAGAATTCCACTCAGTATTCTGTACACCTACTACCAGACTTTGATGATCATGTGGGGAAGACACCTGGAGATGTGTAACTGACAGAATATTCTACATGATCTGAACCAGAGTGGTGAACAAGTATTGAGTAACAATACTTAAAAGTATTGAGAACAAGTACTAGCCACAGATCGTCTATGATCAACAGCATGGGCAAACAATAGACTTCTCCTAAGTGTAGTTTGTGCCACAGCAGTTTGGCTCAAAGGTCAATGATGGACTCTGAAGTGATGCAATCAAACAGTATATACAAGACCAGTAGTAACACAAATACCTAAGCTGACATGTGCTGGGTTGTCAGCTGATCATTTGGATGTGAGCTTCGTCAGATAGTTGAGGAAGTGCCAGGATGGTATATGGACTTCTCCCATATAATGATGAGGCAGGGATATGATATCTGAATAGATTCACTGCAAAACTACAGTAGCTGAGTCAGTAGTAAATAGCCATGACCAAATTATGCCTATCATGGTGGCAATCCTAAATCCTACTTGTGGACACTAGTGGTTAAGGAAGCCATCAAGCGAAACATAAGAGGTCTTCTAGACAGTATTGGCAATTACTTTTCAGATATGGCAGGGAGAACTATAACTGTCCAGGAAGTCAGCAACTGTAGCATTCATCACAGAGATGGCTAAGACATGGTAAATACTGTGGAAAAATCACTTTTTGATGGCTGTTACAGATTTTCAAGCAATCACCTGGTAACTCAGTGGGGGAGGAACTAGGAGAAGACCAATACCAGATGACAGAAGGAACACTATGAGAACATCCTGAGCCTGATGGTCATGCTCTCCCTTGAAAAGGCAATATCATACACAACTGGTCAGGTCGGGTCTGTTTCTGTACACAAAGTCACTGTCACAGTTAATCACTTATGTTGTGGTAGAGCTGTAGTCCAAAATTGACGACACTGCTGAATATTGTTGGACTATCATGGTCTATCTGCCATTTCAACGTTATATGGACAATGAGGATGGGTTCACTATAGAATCTCAAAATACCGACATCCCGAATTTCAGTATTTTGAAATTCTATAGCCGAAAGCATTAAATCGCAAAACCCCAGAAGCGCGAAATTCAAAATCCTGAAGTTTGGAGATTTTGAAATAGCACTTCTGGTGTTGTGGTGTGTGAATGGATAGGTGTAAGTTCAGGTAAGTATGTATGTGTATGTTAGTCTGTGTTGTGGCTGTGATGTGTGTTCAAGGGGCTGTGAAATGTGTGGGTGTGAGTTACCTTTGTGTGTGTGATTGTGCAATCTCGAAATTAGCATATATAAGTAGGGTGGTGTGCAGGGGGCTTGCCCCCTGCTTGTCTGTAGTGTATGATTGTATGTTTGATTGTGGGGAGACATTGTGTGTATGTGAGTGGTGTATTTGTAGTGTAGGTTCGCGATTTTAAATTTCGCAGTTCTGGGATTTGGGGATTTAAAGCTTTCAGCTATTGAATTTCGAAATGCTGAAATTAAGGATTTCAGTATTTTGAGATTCTATAGTGAACCCATGAGGACAGTACCTCTTTACTGGCAAAATGGGATGGTGGTTTGCATTTTCAAGAAGGGGGCAAGGAGGCTGTATTCATAGGTTGCTACTAGGCAATAGATTATTTAAGCCATTTGAACCAGAGTCACTGTAGTCCCACTGGTATAACTCCTACTACTCGCTCCCTCCATAATGGATATACAAGGGGGGGGGGTGGGGGTAAGGTATCGGGTAAATTTGCAGTTTCCCATTCATTTGTCTACATTAGATTTTAAGACGATAAGACATGTGCCTTGTTTTACAAATAGCAGGAGTTTGTTCAAAAGGTGGAAGACTCTGAGTGAGAGATCTGTCATGCCAACTCATCTCACTTATTTTGCTATACAGATTTAAGTCCCTTGATCTTGTGTTTGTGTTACTACTAGTCTTGCAGATGCGTAGTATATCAAGCAATTCAGAATTATTTATAGCTTTGTAGGATAGGCAACCACACAGAAGTCTATAGGACAAAGTGGGGGCTTAGATGCTCTGGATAACTCAAGGAGTACATGACCCACATTCTTTTGATGAGGAACTGATGTACTTTCTTAAGTTGGGTTAGTTACTTTAAACAGGTACTCAGTGAACAGCACACTGTATTTTATTATAGGCTTGATGATAAGATGAACAAAAGAGAGTAATGATGTTTTTGGCTTGATAAAAGAAGCCCTCACTAATGGCTAGGAGAGACAGAAAGCTTTTGGAATGGCAGTGGATAAGCAGTAGTCAGAGAAGGGTTCATCCATGAAAGTGCCAAGATCTCTAATGTCTATTTTAAGGAGGGGACATTGCCCATTTGGTAGATATGCAACAGTTCCTGATTACCTAACTGTATGATGCTAACTTTTCTGGCATTCAGCTTCAGACCATGATGCTGACACCACAAGTTTATCAGAGTTAGGTTCTCTTCGAGGACAGGAATATCTTCAAGGGAGTTGATTATGCCAACAAGCTTGCAACTGTCCAAGTACTTGATCTACTAAAGGCCTTTGACAATAAATGTGGTCATGCAACAGAGCCCTGTGGTACACCACTGATGATAATTCTCTTGGAAGATAGTGTGCCACCAACTCTAAAAGAATGGGTTCCAATAGCAAGTCAGTTGACAATGAAATGGATTACATAGAAATTTATTATCAGTTTGTAAGGCATCAACTAAATCAAGGCATACTGTGTGCATGACTTATCCTTATTTAGTGCCTGTGTGAGCCTTTCAAGGAAGTCAACCAGGTGTAACAGGCCTGATCTAACCTTTGCAAAGTGAATTGAATTTGTCTGGGTCTAGTGCTCGTAGGTTACCTAAGTCACTACTGATGAGGTCCTTTATGATATGTTCCATTACCTTGTAAATGATGCAGGTGAGTCTGATAGGTCTACAGTTTCATGGGTCCATGGTGTGTTTTGCATTGTGAAAGGGCACTGTTACTGCTGATCTCTAGGCCTCTGAAACATATCCAGTGGAAAGGCTGGAGCTGAACAGATTAGGTCCAATATAGGGTATATCATATTGATCAGGAAACAGCCTAGTAGGTTGTCTGAAACCAATAAAGCTGGTATGTTTTGGATCTGAACAATACTTTTAATATATGATGTGAGATGACTTCTGGAGAGGGTACGGACTGGATATTATGTACTGGGAAATCTGGAGGGGTTGGTGGAGAAAAGTTGGCGCTGAATGTACCTGTTAGGGTGTTAGCTCTATCCTCAAGATTTATGCAGCTAATGCCATTAGAGAGAAGTTCAGTTCATTGATGAGTATTATTTCATAGGTTATTTGCATAAAGAATGTCTTAATTAGCTTTGCAGGACTTAACCTTAATCTACAGTTCTTTATTATCCCTTCTGAGGATTATTTTAACACACCACAATTTTTTTTTCTTTAGTGTTGAGCTTTTTCCTTTTGTTGTAAATGTAGCTTATAGTTGAATTCCACTTGAGGGTTTTGTTTCTAAACTTGGCATTGTTTGTGACAAAAATAATGGAAGCATCTATGCAAAAACTGAGATGGGATTATAAACTCTGGATCTATACAGAAGTATTTACTGTGGATTTACTGAGGAGTAGGAGACTGATGAACACCTCAAGTCAGCAGCAAATGTCAGGAAGTTGGTTTTGAAGTCTCTAATGATGGCAGGGTTGGATGGTGGCCTATCCTGGGGCAGTTTGGTGAAGACTACAGAGATGCGATTGGACATCTCAAACAATGGTTTGGTAATATGTGGGGGTAGACAGGAGCTGAGATAGCAAGGACAAGAGAGAGTATGTTGGTGGTTCTAACTGTGGAGGTACCATTCGATCGAGGGAGTTTGCAATGATAAAGTTAAAGAATCAATGGGCATATTTGTTGTTTATTTGTTGAGGTGTAACTGTGTCAATAAAGGAAGAGTGGTTACACTTCCCTAGAAAGATGTTGTTTGGGTCAACGGAGAGGGAATGTAGTTTATCAAGATTTGTTTCATTATTTGCAGATGTTATGGACAGGGCTCTGTAGTTAGCCAGGATGTAATATGAGGTCTTGTTTGCAGATACTAGGATACAAAAGAGTTCAAGGTAATTGTCCTGCTTGATTTAGTCTAAATGTGATGGAATTATGTATACAGACACATGTATCAGCACCGTTGTTACTGCTATCTACACTTGCAAGCTCAAATGAATGGCAGGCACTAGGGACTGATTTTGCCAAGTTTTGCACAATCATTTTTGCACTGATTTTAAGACCATGATTGTCTGGCTTCTCATTGTGGTGAAAATGAATGTTGACATCATTTAGGTCATCCAATGAATGCCCACTTTGCAGTTTTTTGCTTGCTTTTCTTGTTTCTGAGAGACATGAGCCACTTGTATTTGAGGATTGATCTTCTGTTGCAGATCACCCATGGGTATATGGGCAACTCATCCTGTGGGACATGACTGGTAATGGGTATATCCTATTTTAGGACTCACTATGGGGCCGGGAGGTCTGACAGTATATGGGTCAGTGGGTGTTGGGAGGAGAGATTTACCACCATAGCAAAAGCCTTAACCAGGAGGCGAAAGCCCAGAGGTGACAGGTGGAGACCATCTTTGGCAACAGATCATTGTCATCTTTTGTATCTCATTTGAGGATCTATCAGGTATGAAATCAGGATCAACGCCACTCAGCATCAGACACAAAGGCTGAAGCCTTATCTTTTGTCTTCATTGAGCTGATTAAAGTCCAGAGAATATATCTCAAGGTGTCAGGGTCAACATATACCTGCTATAGTCACAGGAGCTCTCAGTCGAGATTGAATTCACCATGACATATAGTGTTGTTCTGTGGATTCTCAGTATGATGTGGCCATAATGGAGCTAATCTGTCAGCTACTGGTTCTGCTGTGGAGGTGGTGGATTCTGTGTGCTGACAGTTAGCTGCAGTCACCAGAGACCCTCTCACCTGTGCTAACCAGAGAGTGGGTGGCCCTCTCAGAACCTGAATTATGCATTAGAATGCAAAAAACCAGGACCAGACTGGTCCGAAAATCTGAACCAAGGTTCTGCGGTGCTATATAAAACAAGGAAACACAAAAAATACAGTTGAAAAATACAGTAGCAGTATAGTACATAAGATGCAAGAAGATGTAATTAAGTACATTCAGTACATGGCATTCAGTATTTCAGTGGACACAGGAGATATGACAGGAGACTAACTGCTTGTTAACCCTCTAAAATTTCTCTGTAATGAAATTAAACTGATTTCAAAACAACTACAGACAGTAGCATACTAGACTGGTACACTCTCACCCAACTAAATTACATCACAACTCTCACTTAATTTGAGGGAAATACACTGTTTTGGAGGTAAACTGTTTGTGAGGGAAAAAGTAGATTAAACCAGAAACTGTAAAATAAACTTGGTCCATTGCTAGGCTAACTAACTCTATGCTATCACAAATAAAAAAGAGACATACATTTTAAAACACAATAAAAAAAGCAAACATGCATCAAATTTGATATTTATTTTTCATTTTCAGCATCAATTGATTTGGAGGATAATACATCTGATGTTGTGTAGTAAACAAAACTCTGTTAAAAAAAAAAAATGGAATAAAAAGTTTTTGAATTTAATTTTTAGATAATTTGTGTAGAATGGTAGACACAAGAATGATAGAAAACAGAGAAACAAACAAACTGTCTTCTGTCTTTCTCTGGCTCTGTCTTATTTAAATCCAATCAAATTAAGGTTATCATCTTCTGCACAAATGTCTCACTAGCAGAATAAGGCAGAGGGAATAGAAGGGGAAAGGAACAATTGAATAGCTCATTAAGAACTTCATCACTATAAGGGCATAAAGAAGGATTAGGTATGCAAGGACACCCTGTCCAAAAAAGAAACAAGAAACCATAAGGTAAACAAGCCAAGCTCAGATGCACACCTGGGAGAAATAAGGGCTAACAAAGTTCAGTATTCCAAGAACAGTACCTTAAGGAAGCTGAAGCTGCAAGCTCAAAAGGAGCCTAGGTCAATTTTTCTAAAAAAAATTAAGATCCCAGGGAGGAGGGACAGGCTTTCTGGGAGGTCTAATATGAAGGATGCCTTTAAGAAACTGTTTAGCCTCAAATCTAGAAGTTAAAGGAAGTGATAAAGACAGACAAGCTAAAATGGCTAAGTAGGCCTTAACAGAGCAATAAGCCAATCCAGCATCGAGCAGTTCACACAGATAAGATGGCACCACAGGAACATCCACAGAAAGTGGATCCAGGTTATGAGAAAGACACCAAATAGAAAATGCTTTCCATTTGGATAAGTAGGATTTCCCAGGTGTGGGCTTCCTGGCCTCCTGCAGGACCCTAAACACATCATCAGAAAAAAGGTATCAAAATCATATCATTCACAGTGTCAGTTGAAGAGTGGGCAGATGGGGATGGATGAGAGACCCCCATTGTTTAGGGTAAGTCCACTCTTTGAGGTAACTTGTGATGATTGCCCTTGGCTAAATGCAGAAGAGGGAATCACTGCTGTCTGGGCCAAAAGGGAGTCACCAGCAAGATTTTGGGAGTATCCTGCTATGTTTTGAGCAAGACTTTTGGAATGAGAGGAAGTGGAGAGAAGACATGCACATCTCCTTCCAGACCAGAGGAGCTGGGACTCTGGCACAATAAGAGGAAGTTGTCTGTTCAGAGGGGAGGCAAAAAAAAATCTACTTGAGGAGTACCCCACTGGCAGATAATGTCCAGAAGCACATACCTGTAAAGCATCCACTTGTGGGATTTTGATATGGACCAGCTCAGAGAGTTTGCCACAGTGTTCTAACCTGAAAGAATGTAAACTGCCTGTAGTGTCACATGATACTTGATAGCTAGTTCCCACAGTAGAATTGCCACCTTGTGTACGAGATAAGACCCTGTCCTCCCTTGCTTGTTGACATACTACATCACTGGTATTGTCTGTAAACACCTTGAAAGGCCCTGGGGTGAATAGAGGATAAAATGCTTGAACAGCCAGCAGAACAGCTCTCATCTCTTTGACACTGATGTGGTCTTTCCTTTGTTGAGGCAAGCAAATACCCTACACCTTTACAGAGCTGAAGGATGTTTCCTATCCCACGTCTGAAGCATCTGTGAACAGCTCCTGGGAGGGAAAAGTGGGTTGAAATGGAAGCTTCAGATTGAGAGCCAACTGTTGAATCCACCTATGAAATTCCAGCTTGAGACATGTAAGAAGAGGAACTACGAAGTTGAGGAGAAGAGAATGCTGAAGCCAAACTGACTTTAAAAAACACTTAAAAGTTTTCTCATGTGGAATTTGGCAAAAAGGAGCATAGGAATGGTGGAGGCCATATAACCTAGAGCTCTCAGAAACTGTCTGGCTGTGTCTGAGAATAAAGGAAGAAGGGACTGAAAAAATAAAATGACAGTTAATGCTTTGGGAGGAGGCAGGGATGCCAGCACTGAACAGTCTGGATCCTGCACCCCACAAATACATGATCCTGTGAAGGAGTCAGAAGAACTTTTTGGAAATTTACAGTGGACCCCAGGCTTTGCAAGACAGAAATGGCCAAGTAAAGATGCTGCAGTAGAATTTCTGGAGAGGATACCTGAAAAAGGAGATTGTCTAAGTTATGGAAGACCTGAATTCCCTTTAGCCTGCAAAAAGCAATCATAGAAGTGAGGTATTTGGTGAATACCCTTGGGGCAGTAGAAAGGGCAAAGCAGAAAACTGAAAATGCCAGGAAGCAACAGAGAAACATAAAAACATCCTGAAAAGGGGATGAATAGTGATGTGAAGATAAGCATCCCTGAAATCCAGAGTCACTAGAAAAGCCTGAGGAAGCAGCAAATGGAACAAAGTCTGAGGGGACAATATCTGGAAGGAAGGGATCTTCAGAAAAGTGTTTAGGTGAGAAACCTCTGGAATGGGTCTCTAAGTGGCTTCTTTTCTGGGGACCAAGAACATTCTGGAGTAAAACCCCTTCCCCATTTCAAAAACAGGAACTGCCTGAATAATTCCCAGAATCAAAAGACCCAGAAGCACCCCTGGAAAAAATGCCAACTGTTCCCGAGGGGCTGAGGAATGCCCATGAAAGGGGGAAGAGATTTTCAGACCATGTAGTACCCTAGGCAGGTTTACTATCACATTTTTAAAAAGTGTTTTTTGTGATTAATGACATACTCGAAATGCACTGTCAAAATTCATGATAGTGACCAATAAATATAATGAAAGAAAACTTACCTTGACATCCGGTGCCATTCAACACATTTTGCAAGGGGGAAGCCCCCCTGCGCCCCTACACCCCTGCTACTTATATATACTACAGTGAATAAATGGTACATTTCCCAAACCTTCTCTATTGTGTGATCTCCACTCAAAATGCCGAATTCACAACAGTGAATGCACACTACCATTCTCTGTTGTGAATTCGGCATTTTTTTTTTTGCGCATGCGCATACAAATCTGTGCAAACTGACTTTCAAATATCTGATGTTGTACACTGCAGCCATGACATTTTGAAGGTAAACCCTCTAGGCAGATAATGAACAGAACCCAGGAATCCTTAGTAATCTTTAACCAAACTGGAAGGGATAGGGAAAGATGAAGAGAACAAAGAATGTGGCTGAGAACAGGAAAGTCAAACAGCACCTGGTTTGTCAGGAAAAGGAGCCTTCTGTGTTACAGGAGTCTAGGTAACTTTTTATCCTTGGGAGGAGGACAAGACTGCTTATGATCAAAGGCCAGCTTATTAGTGTAATTCCTTTGAAACTTAGGCACAGGAGAAACAAAAACATGTTTCAATTCCTGTAAAGCCTTGCCCTTATCTTGAAGAGACGTAAACAAATGAGAAGCAGCTGCACCAAATAAGTGTTTGTTATCCTGAAGGGCATCCATCAACTTAGTCTTAATATCATCAAAGGTTGAAGTCAGCGCCAGAATATCTCCTCATCACAGGACCAAAAGTAGAAGCTCTATAAGCAGCATCTGCTGCATTGTAACTGCACTTAATAGAATGACGAGCCACCAAAGAAGTTGTTCCTAACAAGGAGAGAGTACAAGTCTTACTCTCAGAATCAGGAAAGTCAGAAATTACTTGACAGGCCTGAAAAAGAAGAGCCATAATATATCTTGACATAAGAGCCTGATAACTGACAACACTAAAAGCAAGGGTAACTGAGGTATAAACCTTCTTACCTAGCCTTTCCATAGTCCTGCTGTCCTTTTCAGAAGAAAGTAACTTTGTAGAAGGCAGTAACTGAGATGGCTTGTCAGATACCACAAAGATTTCAGCAAAAAGACATTTATAGAGAAATTTGCAGATATCAGTCACCCAGTAAAACCTTTCAGGTTTTTGAGGGGTCAGAGTATAGAGCCTGAGACGCAGTAGAAAAGGCATCCAACAAGGCAGCCAAAACTGGAGGAATAGCAGAAGGTCTAGGAGAGTTCATTTGTAGAATCTCGTAATATCTTTTCTGAACCTCAGAAACCTGGGCATAATCCCACTTAAAAAAATTCCATCATTCTGGAAATTGAGTCCCCAAAGGAAATCTCCTTAAAGGAGTATCAGGACTAGTGGATGATTCCTCCTCCTCCTCAGAAACATATTCTCCTCCTTCCCCTTCAGAACCATAGTCTAAAGGAGAAGGAATCTGGAATGAATAAGCAAGGGATTCCTCATCTGAATATATTATAGTAGTAATATTGGTTTGGTTTGGTTTGGTCTGTGATATTTCTTAGAAATGGCCTATTTTGTCATTAGATGATAAGGTTAAAACAATATTGGGTGACAGGCCCCCATTTTGCCTTCAGAAATAACTTCTCTCTCAGAAGGCAGTTATGTTACAGATCTTTTAAAGTGTATAGGCTTTTGACTGATAGAAAGGGTATGTTCCCCTGTAAATCATGTAAAGCCTGCAAATATATGTCATGTAAAAATGTCTTCATACATCCCAAGATGCTTAAATAGTTTAGGTTTAATTTTTACTCTGTAAGTCTAGCAATTTGGTTTATCTTGCTGACTGTGTACAATGTGCGTTTTTTTATGTAGGCAAAACTAGCAAGTGTTTGAAAGTTTGTGTATTATGGCATATGGGGGGCCATTAGAAGGAAAAACTCATTGAATGCCTTATTTAAACACATCAACCAAAATGAGGGGCATTCTTTTAATTTCATGGTTTTGGAAATTCTTGGGTATAATATCAGAGGTGAGAATATTACTAATAAGACTAAAGTCTTGGAAATGAAATGGATAGCATGTTTACAAGCCCATAAATTTCCAGGGTTGAATGCTAATGTCCCCTTAAAACCTGCTGTACAAGCATGGCCATTACATCATTGAGTTCTTGATTTATGATTGGTTGTTACTGGTTTAAATACTAGTCTTTTATTTGAAGTGAAGGATTTAATGAAGCACTATACTGTGTGAAAGCGCTCATTCATTTTTATTCTTTCGTTCCAATTAAATTTATGGTTTTAGCTGTGATGGCTGTTCTGCTTTTTACTTTTTGACTTGTTTCATTGTAACAGACCAACCTTTAATTGTTTGCTTTATTTTACTGTGTATTTGTTGTGATATTGCAATGACACATAGCAGAAGGCTGGGACTATGAGTTGGATTATTGTGTCTTGGACAATTCCTCTCAACAAAGGCATTTTGGACGCTTGATTAATATTGGTAAAAATCCTCTGTTGGGGTTGAATTTTACTGGAGTAGCTGAAGCACCTGATGATAATATTGAACTGGATGCCTTTCTCCCTGTTTTGAAAGACTTTGAGAACACCTTGTACAAGCTTAAGAGAATACAATGGCTGTGTTTACAGTTGGAGGCCTGTCTACACTACAGAATCATCCCTAAGGGCCTCCATGTATTACATATGTCTACTTACAGTGATGCTTTTCCTAACCTGCTACGGAAATGGCAGGCTCTGAAACTGGAGCTTAGTTTTAATTATATACGGCTCCTTATAGATTTTTTTATACCTACTGAGAGGGATTTGGTGGAGAAAACTGAGAAGCTGCATGAGAGATGTCCACTAGATTTAAAAGTGAATTTTTATGGACAAATTTGAAACAGTTTTCATTAATGTTGCCAGTTATGATGACAGTTTGCACCAACTTAAAAAGAAAAAGCTAGAGTGTGATTTCACTGACTTTAGAGATGTCAGTATATTTGTTTGGCTATGATCGTCTGATTGTCCAAATATTAAAGAGCCTCCAACCCATGCTGACAGTATTTCTCTATTCAGTGAACATCCACAACAACCACAGAAATTGTCTGATGAATCTGATTTACCAGGAACAGTGGTTAAATCTTCCAGGGACAGCATAGCCAATCAGCAGATAGTAGGAGGTGCCAGACCTAAATCTACCAAAGGAGCAGTGGCGCCCTCCTTGGTTTTTCCAGTTCTACTTGACTGGACGAAGCTTACACTAACTGCCAAGACAGGACATTCTCCCAGCTGTGGATGCAAGCCCATGACTGTTGTATGAGCACCAGTTGAAAGAACTTCGTGCCAAAAGCTTAGTTATTAATATTTCTTCACATGAATTGACACAGGTACAAATGGCTGTGCTCGGAGGGATACTATTTGTTCCACTCATGCCCTTAATGGTTAGTGAAGTGATAACTGATTTAAGATTATTTGTGACAGATGTAGCTCTCAAGATGATGTTTGCAACCTTGGATACCACTGAGCATCTGCTTTTTACCAAACTGAGTCTTTTCAACCCACAGCTGCATCCTACCATTAATGCGTTTTTCACAGTTTGTGAGAATGAGGTTTACGATTTGTTTAATAAATCAGTGACCAATAATTTTTATAATTTGACACACAATGAATTTGTAGCCCTGAGGCAGTTGCAAGACCTGCAGATAAGGGAGGGGCTATTGTTATATTGGATACCAGTTTTTATGATAGTTGCATGCAAGAGTTTCTTAGTGATCTTAAGAAATTTTCTCAGCTGTCTAGAACTGAAGTTAAGTCTCATCTGTGAAGTACATGTTCATTTATATGACCTCCTTTTGACTGGTTTACTAACCCAAGAACTTTACAATTATTTACTGGTGAGCATCCTCCAATTCCTTCAATACATGTTTTGCTGAATGTTCATAAAGACTTAGTTAATCCACCAGTGTACCCCATTGTTTCACAGCATGGCTGAATTACAGAACCCCTTTCTATTTATGCATAACACCAACTGAAGGGGCTTTTGACCAAGGCTCCTGCTGTTCTTAGGGATACAGAGGATTTATTCTGAGTTTTGGTGAATGTATTCAACAACTTAACTTTTCAAATAAGAAATTTCTTTTAGTTACTATGGATGTCTGTACTTTGTTTACCATTATTCAGACAGATTTTGGTTTGGATTCTATTAGAGCTTTTTTGCATAAGAATAGTGAATATTCAAGTAAGCATATAAGTTTAATTTGTGCATTACTGGAAATGGTTTTACAGTACAATATTTTTGTATTAGATTAATTTTATTGGCAGAAGCAGGGTGTAGCTATGGGCACACCCTGTGCCAGTAGTTATGCTAATTTGGTTTTAGCCAACTGGGAAGCTGAGGTAGTTTATTCAGATCATATTTATAAGCAACATTTGATGTTTTACAAATGTTTTGTTGACAATGTATTTATTTTATGGAATCGATCCCTTGAATTACTGTATGATTTTTGTCTCCTTTTTGGAGAATAGTACAACCTGCTTTAGATTCATGGTCCAACATTCTTATGACAGCATCGACTTTCCTTGACATCTTGTTGACCCTTCGGGATAACTGTTTTTATATGTCCCCTTTTAGGTAAGCATGCAGGAAGAACAGCCTTATACATAGGACCAGCATGCATCCTGCTCATTTGTATAAAAATGTTATGAAAGGACAATTTCTCAGGATGTCAAGACTTCAAGACTAATGACCATGATTATTGGATGGCCTCTGAGAGATTAAGCTCTGACTTAATTGACGGGCTGTCATCAGAAATTCATAGCTTAAGAGCTACTAATGGGGAAACGTTATCTTTTAGGGGTAATGGTAGTAGCACCAAGCATACAGCATCTCAGTCTAATGCTATGTTTCCCTAATGTATAGTATTAATATTGGTTTGTTTGGAGACATTATTTCTAAGCACTGGCCCATTTTGTCATTAGATGATAAGATTAAAACAATACTGGGTGATAGGTTATTCCTGAAGGCAAAATGGGGTCTATCTCTCACAGAAGGCAGTTATGTTATAGATCTTTTAAAGTAGATAGGCCTTTGAGTGATAGAAATGGTACATTCCCCTGTAAATCTTTTAAAGTCTGAAAATATAGGTCATGTAGAAACATCTTTATACATCCTAAGACAAAGAGTTTAGGTTTAATTTTTATTCTGATTGTAAGTCTAGTAATTTGGTTCATCTTGCTGCTATGTACAATGTGCAGCTTTTTATGTAGGTAAAACCAATAAGTGTTTGAAAGTTCATGTACTACAGCATATGGGGGAAATGGAAGGAAAAACTCATTGAATGCCTTATTTAAACACATCAACCAAAATGAAGGGCATTCTTTTAAATTCTTGGGTATAATATCAGAGGTGGGGATGTTATTAATAAGACTGACTGTGTCTTGGAAATGAAATGGATAGCATGTTTACAAGCACATAAATGTCCAGGGTTGAATGCTAATGTCCACTTAAAACCTGCTTTACAAGCTCAGTCATTACATTATTTTCTTCTTGATTTCTGATTGGTTGTTACTGGTTTAAATACTAACTTGTCTTTTATTTGACATTATGGATCTGATGAAGCACTATACTGTGTGAAAGTGCTCATCTGTTTTTATTTTTTGGTTCCGTTTAAATTTATGGTTTTAGCTGTAGTGGCTGGTCTGCTTTTTACTTTTTTGGCTCATCTGAAGCCTCCTCTTTCTCAGAGGAATCCTGTTCCCCAGGTATTTTAAGAGGAGTACAGGACCAAGGTGGAACAGGAAAATAAATTCATTGAGGAGGTTTCAAAGCCATAAGGGCACTAAACAAACCTTAAGTGAAATTTTGCCATTCATTCTGAGGGTCCTTAGAAGTAGTAGAAATATTCTTAGTTTTTTGTTTCTTTTTCAAAGGGATGTCAGCCCTGTAAAACTTTGAAGGCTCAGATGCTGGACAACATTCCACAATCATAGCTGGAACTTCCTCTCTAACCAAAATCTGAGGAACACCACTAGTCCATTTAGTAATAATCAGCCAAGATTCCCCCTGAACATCCACAGCAGACATCTGCAAGGCCTCCAGGGACGTGTGTGATGTTGGATCCATGCCAATCTCTGAAGTGGTCATGGCAGAGGAACCCAATGGAGGAACCGGATGATCCTCCAGACTTTCACTAGCCTCAGGATAGACCTCTGGCAGGGGTGGTGCAGTGGAAGAATCAAACCTAGACTTCTTGGCCTTCTTCTTCATGGATGGCTGACCCTCAAAACCCTTCCCTCCATAGTATCGTTTGCTAAAAGCTTAAGACACTGGTTCTCTAAATACACAGTTAAAGAGGAAAGATGACTATGAATAGTCTTTGGGATGAAAGCCTGGCAAATGGAACAGGACATATGGTTGTGGGAAGAAAGTAAAGCTGTGTACACTTACCATAAATGTAGATGTTCGAGTGTATTCATTGTTGCAGTCATGACATATGGGTTATCTGCGTGTAGTAGCCTTCAATCTGCCTGATTATCAAAGTCTTGGGTCCTGCATCGGTTTCTGTCTCATCTTCCATGATGTCAGGTAGTAAGGGGTATAAAGCATGCAGCCGACGCCATTATATCAGTTTTTCTTGCCCCAGATGTCAGGTGCCCCCCTAATGGGAAGCAATTAAATATATATATATATATATATATATATATATATATATATATACACACACACACACACACACACACACACACACACACACACACACATACAATGTTATACCGCCAACAAAAAAGCAAATACACCAGAAAGCTTTTAAGCATAATAAAGGAAAGCAGATGTATAGCCAAAAGAAGTCAGGGGCCTGGAGGGAGGGTAACCAGAACTGCAACAGTGAATACACTCGAACATCTACATTTATGGTAAGTGTACACAACTGTACTATGTTCTTTATGTTTCACTGTTGCAGTCATCACATTTGGGTAGATTCCCAAAGCTAAGGATGGGAGGAGGAATTTAGATAGCATTAGGACCAGCTATAAGGCCCTGCAAGACTGCAGTGGCAAAGCCAGCTCTAGATTTAGAAAAAAATTGGCAAATGGTAATGCTTGGTGAAAGTATGTACAGAACTGCAGGTAGCACCTTCCAGAATGTCCCTAATAGGGACACCTCTGAGAAAAGCTGTAGAGGTAGATGCAGCCCTGGGTTGAATGGGGTCTAATCCCCTGTGGGATAAGTTTTCCATGGTGCTTATAGCAGAAATGAGTACAATGGCCTATCCATTTAGAAATGGTTTGTTTTTAAATAGCCTTCCCCTCTGCCCCTGCAGCAAATGCCACCAGGAGTTGTTCAGACTTCCTTTGAGGTTTAGTCCTGTCCAAGTAAAATCTAAGTTGTCTGTGCACATCTAAGGAGTGCAGTATCCATTTCCCTTTGTTCTGTGGATTAGAAAAGAAGGTTGGCAAATGAATGGACTGATTAAGAGCCACACTGGATACCACCTTGGGCATGAAGGAGAGATTGGTCCTGAGCGGCACCCTGTCTGCATGACAGATGATGAAAGGCTTCACTGCCATAAGGGTCTATAATTCAGATACCCTTCTTGCCGAAGTGATTGCTAAAAGGAAGGCTGTTTTCCAAGAAAGGAATTTTAGCTCTGCACTCGCAGCTGGGCTCAAAAGGAGGAAGAGTGAGTTTTTCCAATACAAAGTTAAGGTCCCGGGCTGGAGCTGAGACTCTCCTGGGTGGTCTTACGTTTTTGGCCCCTCTGAGGAACTGCTTGAGCAGTGGATGAGAGAAGAGGGGTGGTTCTGTGTTGTAATGAGCTGAAATGGCTGAGGCGTGAATTTTGATGGAGGAAAAAGAAAGGCCCTTGTGAAGCATCTCAGTTAAGTATTGAAGAATCTGAGGTAAATTAGGCACTGCTGTGCCCATCCCTTGAGTCTGGTTCCAGGCACAGAATCTTTTCCATTTTTCAGCATATGATTTTTTAGTACTAGGCCACCTTGTCTCCAAAATGACATCCAACACTTGTTTACTGAGGGATGTAATAGATTAGATAATTAGCCAGGCTGCCAGGTTCAGGGTTTGAAGCTGAGGGTGCAGAATCTGGCTCTCCTGCTGTGACAGCAGGGTAAGGGTCTGAGGCAGGAGCCATCAGTGACACTGCGCAAGAGGGGGTACCAGTGTCGGTGTGGCCAGTCTGGTGCAATCAGTATCATCCTTGGTTTGTCCTGTTTGATCTTTAGTAGTACTTTGGAGAGTAGAGGCAGAGGAGGAAAGGCATAAACTGATAGATTTTTCCAGCTGAAGAACAGAGCATCCACTTTCCAAGCTTGTTTGTGGGGAGTCTTTGTGCAGAATTTGTCCAATTGGTAG
Organism: Protopterus annectens; assembly: GCF_019279795.1. Lineage (NCBI taxonomy): Eukaryota > Metazoa > Chordata > Ceratodontiformes > Protopteridae > Protopterus > Protopterus annectens. Next base: position 600,598,897 of record NC_056750.1, on the reverse strand, counting down.
TTCTAGGGGGAGGCAAATAGGTCTATATCTGGACTTCCCCATTTGTTTATCAACATGTTGAAAGTCTTTAGTTCCAGTTTCCACTCATGTGGGTCCATGAGATTTCTGCTTAGTTCGTCTGCCAGTGTATTTAGTTTTCCTGGCAGGAATTGAGCCTGTAGATGCACTTGGTAGCTCAAGGCTGTGTTCCACAGAGCCATGGCTAGTCTGCAGAGGGGGTAAGAATGGGTACCCCCCTGCTTGTTTATGTACCACATAACAGTGGTGTTGTCCATCTTTACCATTAATTGTCCTGGAAGAATGTGGACCTTGAAGGCTGTCAGAGCATTCTGTACAGCTAACATTTTGTTTTGATTGATATGCAGGTGCATTTGACTTGGGTTCCATTTGCCCTGAATGCACTTCCCTGCCAGGTGAGCCCCCCCATGCATAGTCTGATGCGTCTGTTATTAGGGTTTGGGCAGCAAGGGGTAGAGTGAATGGTAGTCCCTTGTTTTGGTGGCAAGCCTCTGCCCATCAAAGGGACTCTAACCGCAGGCAAGGTATGATAGGAATCATTACTTCTACATCCTGAGAATGTTGACACCATAGGCTTTTTAGATACCATTGTAGTTTCCTCATATGCAGTCTTGCATATGGAATTAGTAGAATGCAGGAGGCCATGAACCCCATGGCTTGCAGTATTTGCCTTGCAGATAGCAGGGTTTTTGTGACCATTAGTTTGAAGTAAGTTGTCAAATGAATTTGTTTCTCTGGCGTGCGAAAGCCATCTGAGAAGTTGTGTTCAAGCTTGCTCCCAGGAATATAATTTGTTGACAGGGTACCAGATGTGATTTCTTTTCATATATGGTGCACCCCAGACAAGTTAGCACCTTTTGTACAAATGCCAGATGATTCAAACATATGTCCTGGCTTTCTGCCTCAATTAAGATAATTGTCTAGGTATGGGTAGATTTGAATATTTCTTTGCCTGCAAAATTCAATGACTGGAGCTAGGCACTTTGTGAATACCCTGGGTGCAGTGCAGAGAACTGATAGTGCATGTAGCCTGCTTTGAAGCGTAGGTATCTTCTGCAAGATTCCCCGATTGGGATGTGCAGGTAGGCTTCCTTTAAATCCAGTGTTGCCAACCAGGCATCTTTGCCTAGCATAGGAAGCAACTGGTGAAGAGTTAGCATCTTGAATTTTGGAATCACCAAAATGGTGTTTAAGATAGAAAGGTCCATGAGTTGTCTTTTCTGGGTACCAGGAAAAGTCTTGAGTAGAAACCTTTTCCTCTTCTGGTACAGTTTGAATAGCCTTTATGCATAAGAGAGAGAGTACTTGCTTTTGAGCCTCTGCCCACCGATTTGGGGGTAGATCTGGCCAACTGTTTGGGGTTGGTAACGTGTGGAAGTGAAATCTGTATCCTTGGGAAACTATATTTAAAACCCATTTGTCCTGGGTAATAAGTACCAGGTTTTTAGCCTGCAGAGCAATCTTTCCCCCTAAAGGAGCAGTCAGTTGATAAGTGCTTGGAAGTTTTAAAGTTAACTCACTGAGACAGCTTACCATAGGGGGGAGTCTTACTACTCCCTGATTTGGAAGTGGGAACCCCCCACTGCTTAGTCCTGTGCGTACCCTGGGACTGAAGCCTGGGTGTTCTGCTGGTTCTGGGTTTGGACTGAGAAGGCCTGGAAGAGGCAGGAAAGGACCAATTCTTAGAGGGCCAATGCCTACTAAATCTTGGAAGCTGTACTTGTAGGAAATCTTTTAACAGTTTGCATAGATTTAGCTTTTTCCTACATCTTTTTAAGAACTTCTGCTTTGTTGCCAAACAGGCAGTCCTGATTTAAGGGAGCATCCAGCAATTTAGCTTTAACATGATCTGGCAAAGATTGCTCCTTAAGCCAAGCATGCCTTCTAAGTACAGACCCAGTGACAGCAGCCCTGCAAGATGCCTCTAGTGAATCAAAACCACACTGCAAAGTATGTTTTCCAACCTGTTCAGCAGAATGCATTAAACCCTGTAAATCCTTATTTTCAGCACAGTCAGGACTCATCATTTTCTGTTTAAGCAATCCAATAATATGCTGCTGATACTTTAATATATGAAACTGGCAGTTTAAGGCTCTAATGGCCAAGGTTGCAGAAGTGTATACCTTCTTACCCCATCTGTCCAGCGCCCTGGAGTCTCTATCAGAGGGGGTAGGATTTTTGGCAGTAGTAGCCTTAACTGCCCCCTGTGAAATGGTCTCAGGATCCGCAGGAGGATTTTTAAAAAGGAACTTGTGAGAGTCAGGAACCCTGTAATATCTATCAGGTTTTCTGGGAGCAGGAGTTAAAGAGTCAGGGGCCAAGCTAGATTCCGAAAAGGCATCATCAACAATGTCTGTCTAGTACAGGAGGGATAGCTAAAGGCCTGTGTTGGGGCAGGATTAAGAAATCCCTAAGCCTCTTTTTAGAATCAGAGTAATCCTGGCTTTCCCAGCAAAAATGCTCCCTAAGAGTATGCAAGGTTTCACCAAAAGCGAAATCCTCTCTGGGGGAAGCAGAGGGAATAGAGTCCTCTGCATCAGAATCCTCATAGGTAGATAAGGGTAAATCCTGGTCATCAGAGGAAACAGAAATTTCAGAATCCTGGTCACAAGTATCATAAGCAAATTCAGTCCTAGGTCTCTTAGAGGGGGAAGGTTGGCTTTCCCTGATTAAAGTAATAAGGTCTTCAGCCATTCTTATAATTTGTTTTTTAGGCATAGAGGCCTGACCATGCAGTCTGGGCGTCGGTTTTCTAGGCATGGTTCGACTTTTAGGCCTTGAAGAAGAAGACTGCATCTGTTTAATATGCAAGTCAGTAGGCCTGAATACACCCTCAGAAGCCGCTGCCTGCGCAGCGACTCCGGACCCATCCAAGGTAGAGACATCTGCAAGTTCCACAGTTGAAGCATCTCGCGGCATACCGGACTCTGAATGGGTCTCAGTAGAGGCCTGCGAATCTGAAGTAGTGGGTATCAGAGTCTGCAAATGTGCCTGAGTATCGGCGAACTGGCGACTGGCTTAGGAGAAGCATCGTTGGCAAGTTTGGACCTAGGCGGCCTGTGTCTGTCTTTATCTTCGCGTTTTTTCGGAATGTCGGTAGTCGGATGGCTTACTGAAGACATATTTGGATAATTGAACTGAGTACCAACATATTTAAAAGCGTAAATATATCAATGACGATTAGTTTGTTGCTTAAAAAAGGCAAAAAACTGACAGCAAGGTACGTCATGGTCAGGGCCTAGGCAAGGAATGCAGTACGAATGAAAATCTTTATGAGGTATTTGCTTTCCACAAGAAATACAATTATTGACTTTTACTGACATTGGTTTAGAGCAAGAAAAAGTTTCCCCAACGGGGTACTTAGCTTTAGTTGAAGACTTCGGTTCTGAAACTCGAAAACGAAAATTTCAGGAGTCGGCCGACCGGCACTTGCGAAATGATTCTGCTTTGGGCACCGCACGGCAAGAAAGACTGATGTAATGGTGTCGGGCTGCATGCTTTATATACCCCTGACTACCTGCTGTCACAGAAGATGAGACAACAACCGACGCAGGACCCAAGACTTTGATAATCAGGCTGACTGAGGGCTACTGCAAGCAGATCACCCAAATGTGATGACTGCAACAGTGAAACACAAAGAACATCAGAGACAAAATAAGCACTGCTCCTGATGGTCTTTATGGGGAACCTGTATCTTGCACTGGCATTTACCCTTTCTGGATGACATGAACCCCATAAGCAAAAAACAAAAGGGAAAAAAAGTTAAGAGCAAAAACTCCAATGGGGTACTACTCTGAAAATGTGTTCAGACTGATGATCAAAAGATGGAGTTCAGACTGGTGGCAAAGATGTTCTGAGGATAGTACGTCTGGATATACCATTTATGACCTATGCTATACACAGGGATCACACGTGTGACGTACAGCATATACCTTAAGCAACCTAAATGCTTTGGTATACTGGCTGGATGTCGGGCTGCCCTTGGCAAAGGATCGCTATTGTAAGGAATACTGCAAGAGTAAAATGGAAGGACATCTGGCGTTAATGCAGTGACACCAGGTTTTAGTTTAGAGAAAAATTTCACACTTTCTAGAGACAAAAAGGCCTCAAGGGAGGGCATTTTCTTATTTGGTGTCCTTGAGTTGAGCAGTGCTACACTGATTTTTCATATTTAAATTTGGATTTACTAGGCTGATAACCTGAGTAGAGTAATGCTGAGTATGAAAGGCAATTAAGTGATACAGAATGCCTTAGCCAGTGCGCAAAGATGTTCCTTATTCTCCTGTGGGAAGTCTGAGTCAGGATGCAGAAAAGGAGACTTCATCTGGCAGATGAACCTCTGATACAACATAATCCATATGGGCTCCATAAAAGCATATGACCATGTACCCAGGAATGCTTTGTTTGGGAGGGGCTTCAAATATGCAGGCTGATGGGGCTTGTGAAGGCTGCCAGCCTAGACAGATAAAATTGTACAGCTAATTCTATCATTTGTAAATATGAATGTTGAATTAGATTTATTTTCTTAATTGAAAGAAAATACTGTGAAATGCTGAAATTCAAGCTTGTTTTCTTAAATGAAAGAATATGCAGTGAAATGTTGAACTTAAAACAATGTAGCAACATTGCCCTCTGCTGTAAAGAAAGCTAAGTCAAGCATTTCTTATCTGTCCTTTGAAGTTAAAATTATTTCATGTCTGTCCCTTTGAAGTTAAAATTTGGAGTCAATGAGTCTTGGGTGAAGCATCCTGCCTATTGTTTTAACTTAAGGAATAATTACTAGAGTTTACATGTGGAATGTCTTTTATGGCTGTAGTTTCCTGCATGTGCAAGATAACAAAATAATGCAGTATCTGTCAGCCTGGGAACACCAGGAAGGTGTAAACAATTATGTAATGGGAATCAGGACTGGAGACAGCAATTTAAACAGAGAGAATCAGAAGGCATTAAGCATTTTTGTCTTGACCATCCAACTCACAGCCCTGTCTTGCTCATATATATAAATTATCTTAAGACTTGTGTTTTCTTTTAGAAATAGCTATAAACTAGAAAGATTAGACCAAGTGTTTTTCTGTGATGTCAGAACTGTACTACTGAATTATTTTAAGTATTTCTCTGTGATCTCTGAACTCTTGACTAGCACTGTATAGTAAGAAGTATTATCTTGTGTTTTTATTTATTAAATATTTTAAAACCTTTCAACTGTGGCTATTTTGTGTAGAGATAATTTAAGCTCTAGAGTACATTGCATATTTCTAGAGTTTACTGTCCAAGTCACTCCAAATAAGCCTTGACTGTTTAGTCACACTTACCAAATCGATAATAATATTGCACAGTAATAATTGGACATTTCATAAGAGCCTTTGAGTAGCTGATAAATATTAGCTGGGTGGTGGCAAGTGGTACTACCGTGTAGTCTAGGTAAAAGGAGCACAGCTGGAGAACCTGTGCCAGGCTTACACAGAAGTATCTGTGTGGTTGTATAAACTCTTATCTCAAAGTGTGTGTCAGCTACTTGGGCAGGGACACAAAGCACTGCTTGGACAGAGAGGGTGCTGGAGATTTTAGCTTGCCCAGCTGGCTGAGATCTGGACCCTATAGCTGTGCCAGTGGGGAGTCTTATTGGGGACCTGGAGAGCAAGGGAGCGACCAGCCCCAGAATGACTGTGATCTCTGTGTGCACTTAAGGGAAATTGCACTTTGCTGTGTGTATTTGTTATCCTTTCCTCATATATGAGACGCCCTTCTCTGGTGTTAGTGGTGAGGATTGAGGCTCCTTGACTGCTGGGCTAGGGCACAGGCATCACAGGGCTACTGCTAAAATGCACTTTAACCCTCTACTTAGAGGAATAGTTTTCCCAGCATTATCAGTATCATGTCAAATAAGTATAATATAAGCACAAGTGGACCCTGCACTTGCAGAAAAGAATGTTGTCAGCAGTTTCACTACTATGTCACATAAGTTCAAGGTGGCCACTGGGCTTTTCTGCCAACAGCTTGTCTTATCTCTCCTCCTCTTCATAATTTTGATATACAAAATATCAAAGTGCAAACCAAGGCTTGAAGAGAACCCAGTCTGGGAATATGAAGGATGCAACATTGTTGGCTCCAGAGAATGCCGTCTTGGCATCAAGTAACTGTGATTTATGGTATGCAGTCAGTTGCCTTCCTGCTGAAAATGAAGCAGCTGGCATATAATGGATTACTCTATACAAGCGATGGTCTAATAGCTACCTGAAGAAACTTAAGAATACTGGTGTATTTCTCATTACTGAGGATGGATGAAACTGGAAAAATCACCAACATACAGGTGTAGTAATGATAGCACTGCAGGCTTGGCCTTGGAATGTGAGAATGAAGTGAGAGCTAAGTCAAAGGACAAAGCTATGGTTCACCGATTAGTCTGTGTCTCCATCTTCACCAATGGTCACAGGCTTTGGGTGTTAACAGAAAGGATGAGAAAAGTGACAGAAATAAGATTACTTTGCAGGATCAATGAGCTCACTCTCAGTGACTGGGTTGAGGAATGTGGTAATCATGCAAACTGTGGTGTGCAGCCAATGCATTTTAGGCTAAAAGGAGCTAAATTAGGAAATTCCAGCATCTACTGAAGCTTCCATAGCACTGCCTGTGGGAGATGTAACAGACATGGATCATTAGGCGGCAGACGTAATGCAGACCCAAGACACAGTGGAGAAATAAATCTCAAGCTGCATGCTGATGCTTTGGTATTTCTCAGGATGTGATAACGACTGTTGCTGGGATATGGAAATCGGGTCTTCACTGCTTGGCTTGCTACCACACTAGACCTTCACAAGGACAAGCAGTTTAGAAAATGGATGGCTCCTCTTAGGAACATAAACCTTAATGAAGAACGTGGCATCTGCAAACACACAGTCCTCTCTCTCTACCTCAACTGCTTCTGCTTTGGAAATAGCACAATAGTGGCAAAGACAGAATATGGAAATGATCAAATTATAGCCTTCTGACTTTGAGGTCGTAAAATGTGTACTAAAGGAGAAATAACTGTTTTACGGTTCACATCTAAGTATTTCTCATTTCTTCATGATTTTCTACCTTGGAGTTAGAGGATATTAATGGGAAGGGGCACAGTCCCCCATCAAGTGGTGCAGTGGGCTTGTTCCCTGCAAAAAAAAAAAAATTAATCAACATGTCTGCATGTCACATTTACTTTCATTCCTTACTATGTCTTCTGCTGAGAGTTTCATTTTTTTCATCAATTTCATATTCAGGACTCTGCATTCTTTCCAAAATTACTATTTCCACTTCTAATCCACCTACAACACTACTGATAAAAATATTCATGCTCATTAAGACCAGCTGTCAATTTTAAAGAGTGTTTTAGGAGCACAGAGAAATAAAGTAATTTTCAGAGTTAAAACGGTATTCATTTTGGATGGAAAACCTACCAGATTTACAGCACAGTACTCAACCACTGTGCCACAGCACTTCTTCAATACAATCCAAAAACAACTAGCCACAGCAGATTCAATACTTAGTCATCTTACTTTAATCTATTTAGGTTTTGGCCATCAACATTTCAACTTTTGTTTCTGAGCCAACAATGTCATGATCTTGTGACCCTTAAGAATGTGGTAGGCAATAATGAAATGAAGCAACAAAATCAGTAGGAGCCCAGTGTGTGCACTATATTGCAAGGGTACAAACATCTGCCGAAAATTACAACAAGAACTGAGGGACAAAATCCAACAGATGTCAGAAAAAGATTCAGTGGGCTTACAGCTCCTGAAAGATGCAAGCTGTATCTGCTGTCACAGTCACCATCACTGCAAGATCTGCGCACATGTAAACTCCAGTGAAAGTACAACTGTTCACTTCAAATAATGCTGTCTAGTGTGCATATCTACACAGTGGATAGATAAATGGAATAAAATAATGTGTTTCTCTTTGAAACTACCACTGTAGTGGACATCCCTTGTAATTATTTAACTCTTAAATCCTGTTCAGCAGTAATTGTTAAATGCAGTTAGAAGTACTGAAGCAGGAGACATCCCATAAAATTATGAAATGTACATAATTCTTAACTGACAAATACTGGATTGCATGGTCTAAGCTAATAGAAATCATTAAAAACAACTGCAGACCTTGAAAATGTCACAGAAGGCTTAAGGCCTTGTATTAGAAAGTTGAGCACTCATTAAGATCTGGCCCTGCAGGTCTGATGTGCCTACATAGTGCATTAACCTAGTTCATAGGTGCCTACCAAATAAAGAACCTGTGGTATTGAAGGGTATAATCACTTGTGAAGTAGCCTCAGTATCTCAGTCTACATATAGGCAGCATACTCACAGAACGTTCACTGCACCCAGTGTGGAGGAGTACACTTACAGATTCGGTAATGCAAACTGCCCTAAGCTAAAGCACAAAGCAGCACAGGCCACAGACACATGCACTTCAGGAAGCAGAGTGAAATGTTCTTAGGAATACAGCATGAACAAGAATGCACACAGAGTACGGGATAATACTCTGTGCTAACAATTATGTTTCACACTATGTTTTGCATAAACTACAGCAATCCATTTTCTTAAAGCAGAGAACTGCCCTTGTATGTTCTACATGAACACTTTAGAACCCTGTGGCATACAGTATTTTAGGTCTAGTACAGGATGCTCCTTTTAGCTCTGCCTAATGCATACTTTCTCAAAGTTTATATGTGACAACAGTTGGTATCAGAATGTTGTACTTCATATTTTAAGTGCAAACTTGCCTTACCAGTGTGTGTGTGTGTGTATATTTATGTGTGTGTGTATATATATATATATATATATATATATATATATATATGTATATATGTGTGTATATATGAACCATGTAACTACTTTTGTGCCCACTATAACCAAGAATTATTTGCATATCTCTAAAGCATATACTTGTCTCAGCAGTCTACAAGTCAAAAATACAGCTGTTATAGCCAGCTTCATGGTGCGGAGGGCAAAGCCCTGACTGTGACCTACATGACCCAGCATTGCTAAGAGACCTGGGTGGGGATGGGACCTTGTCCATCCAGAAAGAAGGGAAAGCAGTTCAGTCTACTGTGAGAATGACACCCTGCAGAAGCTGGTTGTCCTAGTGAGTGCACTGTAAAGGCTGGGAATGAGTGCCCATACGTCCTACATATTAATAAGGGCATTCTTCCTAAGGCATGCACCTGCCACTGAGCCACAAGCAGGGAAATGCTGCAATTGTGGTGTGTATACTGCCCTCAGTAGTCCATATACAAGAGACACAGTGCTTATTTTGTTCAAACTCTAGGACTACACTTAAATATGTAGAATGTACAGCTCTTCATTTATGCATATGGGCAGAATAAAGTTACTCTGTCCATCTACAAGGACTGCCCATAGAGAATGTCAACTACCCTTACTAGCATGGATGTGAGCTGAACAGCTGTGACTAAGCAAAGAAGAAAGTACTGTCCTTATAGTTTACAGTTCCAGACTGAATACCGATTCTGTCAGTCTACCTACAAGATACAAAGCACAGCTATAAATATGCTGAAAGCAGAATAATATTTCACAGACCCCAAATGTAGACACCAGTTGCCTACATATGAAATGTCTTATCCAGGCCAGATAAGCATACATACAGTGGTTGTCTACATGTAAGGCACTACTGCACTATAGCCTAGAAAAGAGAGCTTTCCTAAAGGCCTGGAAAGCACACATTTGCCAGTAATCTGTGCATCATACATACACATTAATTGGCCTGTGCATGAGTAATAACTAGTCATAAGCAGACATGCCCCCCACTATTCCACATCTGAATAGCACTAAACTATGCACCCTGGAAATGCAGACAACTGTAATATCCCTCAGATATGAGGTCTCAAACTGTTATTGACCAGCAATGACTACATCTTTAGAAAAAAAATCATGTATGGCCATGTAGCCTACAATTCATATTTTTTTTTTGTTCGCAGTGTCAAATATGGTACATTCTAGGAGTTAGTTATTTAGAAGAAATCTCTGCAGTGTGTCCAGAGGTGATATTTACTGCATATGCCTAATGATATAGCAGTAATTTTAGACAAGTGTGCCACGTATTTTTTTTTCACTGCAAATTCCACCGTGTTGGGAGTTGAGCAAAAGTGAAACAAAGAAGGCTTCATCAAATTGTTGGGTTTGGTGTGGATAGCAAGGGCACATGGTCTCGTCTTCGACGCAGAAGTGAAGGGCGACGATAAAGCTCTCCATCCTTAATGGATTCTGGTAAGGCCTTGCGTTTGCTCTCTGGCAGAAGCATGATGCTAAGGATGCAAAGGATGGCAAAGGATGCATACACCACATGGTGCAGGAAGTAGCCATGTTCATTGTGGAGATCCATGATAGGGGAACTCAGCTTTCCTAGTGAAGCCAGTGCCAAGATAATCCCCAAGCCTTCACCTCTGTATGAGACAGAAACAAAAGAAAAGAAAAACTCCATAAACAAAAGTAAAACATGCTACATAGCAGTATATTCATACAATGTTAAATAAGGTTTTTATTAAAACCACTGGTGTTATGACAGAAATCAAGCTACTCAGATAATTTTCATCACATTTTAGTTTAAAACTGAAAAATTAATCAGTTAATTTCCTCTTGATAAACAGAGGAGTATATTAATCCCTGACAGAAATAATTTAAGCCAGAGAACTGGCTTAGTTCTCACAACAAACACATATATTGTGAGTAGGTAATGCATACATTGCATGCTAGAGAGAGGGAGAAAGTACAGTTGTGTGAGAACTTATTACAACAGTAGATGTCCTACTAACAACTGCTGCAGTATTCTTAAGATATGGGTCTTCATCTGCTGATGTCCGGCTGGGTTATCAAAGCTTTACCTTCCTGAGGGCATACATCCAATGTGTGACTTCAGCTAGCATGCATCTGGGTAAATAGGTGGATGTACACATGAACACCTCAGACAATCGAGACACCAGTGCCCTGAAGACTACTGACAGGAAAATGTTCATTTAGGAGGAATGTAGCTTAAACAGGTAAATAAATTTCCCTGAAAGCAGTCTATTAGGTGATAGCTTATAACAGAGGGAAAGAGAACTATAGGAGCACAATAAGAGAACATGGGAAGGAAGACTGCAACAGTGATCAGTAGAACTTCTACTGTTATGGTAAGTTCTTAAACAACTGCACTATGTCCTAAGTGAAATCAGTGCTGCAGTATTCTTAACATTTGGGTGATTCCCGCAGCTGAAGAAGAAGAGGGAGGCTGGCCAAAGGGAAGATGAGTTGTCCAAAAGGCTGGACAGGAAAGACCTAGCATAAGGCTGCCCTGGATCTTGAAAAGGTATCACTTTTGCAAAGCTTGATGAAGGTGTGCACAGAAGACAAGCAGGCCACTTCCAAGATGGATCCGGCACATGACAGCATAATTGATTCAACCTTCTTGTAAACATTAATGCCTTACTTAAAAATATAAAGGATAAAGGTATAAATTATAATTCTAAGTTTTTAATATTAAAAGTGGCACCTAACTCGGTGCAAGGTGGTAATGTTATACTGTTAAACACAGCACAGAGACCGAGGAACTTTACTGGAAACTTCGCCTAGGAGCACATTTACCACCAGGCTTACATGGTTAATGGAATGTTAATGTTAATGAAATGTTTGTGGAACTTCAAAAGAAGATTTAACTGATTACATTGTCATGTGACATAAATTGCTGCATAGTTACTTATCCAATTATTATGCCTGATGAAGCCTTATTAGATGAAAGTTTTTTTTTTTTTTAACTTGCATGTGGATTTTAGTTTGTAATAACCTGTAGGTTTTACTTTGGTGTGTGGATTTTAATTTGTGACATTTTACTGTGGACAAATTAAACAGGTTTGAGAGTGGATCATGTTTCCAGTGAGTTTTTATCTTTTTATTTACTCTTGTGAAGTTCGCTGGATTTGCTTATATTACTGGCAGTTACTTTTACTGTACTGGCTTTCTGAAGAAGCCAAAAGGTCTACTTGTGGTATTCCCAACTGATGTCTTATTGTTTTGAAGACTAATTTGTTCAGGGTCCATTCATGAGGGTCCTCCAAAGACCTGTTTAAGGAGTCCACCAGTACATTCTCCTATGAGGGAATGTATGCATCTATCAGAGTCATGCACATTTGTGTGGTTAGGTGTCATGCCTCCTGTGCTAGTCTGCACAGCTGGTAAGACCTTGTACCCCCCACCCATTTGTCTGGATACAACTGTGGTGTTGTTCATGTACACCAGTAGACAACCTAAGTTTCTACAGATGGGTGAATATCTGCAGTGCTTGCAGAAGGACTCTCATTTCCTTAACACTGGCATGTTTCATGATGGGGGAAGGACATTTTCCCTGCACTCTGTGGGGTCCTAAGCTCCCCATCCTCTATTTGAGGGTGAAGAACTTAGCTGGGTGGGGCTGTGTGTGAAAAGAAGGCCCGGGTTAAGCATAACCTGTTTTTTTTCCACCACAGCAGCTCCTTTCTGAGGCAAGGTAATAGAGGAATCAAGGTCTCCAGAGGACGGGCAGTGTTGAGACCAGTCTGATTTAATGTACCAATGAGTTTTCCACATATGCAGTCTCACCAGAAGCAGCACTGGAATTGCAGATGGCATGAAATCCAAGGCCTTGATTATCTCCCCTGCTGTGCAGTGAGACACTTAGTAGAGGTTTTCTGAAAAAAGTGTAAACACAGAAATATTTCTTGAGGAAGGAAGGCATGCATTCTGTGTGTGTCTAGCCTGCAATTCAGAAAGACCAGCTCCTGAGCGGGTGCGAGATGGGATTTTTTTGAAGTTGATTGTGAACTTTAGGATGGATAGGAGATGTACTGTGAAGTGTACGTGCTTAAGAAGACAGTCTATGGAGAAAACTTGAATCAGCAGGTCATCCAGATAATGGGAAATGTGACTTCTCTGTGTGTGACAGAAGATTCACCTTCAAAAGAGCTAGCAAGTATGACTGGTGCACGGCATGCCCAAACTCAAACAAAAAAGACCGAAACAGGTCTGAAAGAGGGGAAAGGAATAAACATTGTTTGCCTGAGTGCTGGCTTTTTCTTTTTTGTTTATGACAGAAGACTACCATTGGAGCTAAGCATTTGGTAAAACCTCTTGGTGCCCCAGAAAGAGCAAAGGGCAAAGCAGAAAACCGAAAATGTAATGAGCCAGAGGAAAATCTGAGGAATTTCCTGCAAGAATGGTTATGTGAAGAGAGAGCATTTTGAAAGTAGTTACATTTAAAAAGGTGTTTAAAAGCGAAAGGGAGAGATCAAAAATGGGTCTCCATTGTCCTTCCTTCCTTGGCAAGAGAAAGATTCTGGAGTTGAACCCTTTTCCTATGAAGAACACAACACTCTTTCTGTGGTGCCTTGTTCTAGTAAGTCAGGAATGACAGGGTTGAGAAAGGGAACTGGTTTGTGGAGGGGGAGGCAGACCCACTGGATAGGGGCTGTGTTCTCATGACATGGCATAGCCTTCTTTGATGACAGTCAAAACTCATTTGTCTGTAGCTGCCATTTCCCAGAAAGGAACGGACACAGAAAGTCTTTTTGAAAGGGGTGTGGAGAGTATGATGGGGGAAAGGTGTTGTTGGGAAGGTAGTTACAGGTTTTTGCCTCCAAAGTGAGGCCTTCCCAAAGGAGAATGTCTATGTGGTTTGTCTGAGAATTTCTTTCTTAGTGTTTTTCTTTGTTTGAGACTGAAGTGAAGGTCCCTCTTAATAATGGAAGTGGACGTGGTTAGGTAGTTCCTGTTGTATCTAGGAACTGCAGAAAACAACATCTGCCTACAGTCCTTCACAGTCTTACCTTTCTTTTGTAGAGCACTGAAGAGTTTTGCAGCTTTCTGGGCCAAAATGGAGGTCTTTGGCTAAGGGTGAATCTAGGATTTTAGATTTGAAGTCCTCAGGGATGAGTTTGCTGAACAACAATGCATAATGTCAGATGACAACCTGTGGCTGCAGCCCTGGAAGAGGCACCCACAGCATCGTAACTGCACTTAATGCTGTGCCTAGCAATTTGAGTAGCTTGAGACAGTAATATCTGCACTTGCTGCTTTGAATATACAGATTGTGGGTCAGATATGACTTTATTCAGAGACTGCAGGACTTACAGCAGATATGTCATCATCTGCATCTGGTAGTTGACAGCTCTGAATGCAAAGGTGGAAGAGGTGTAGACCTTCTTTCCCCACCTATCCATAGCCCTACTATCTTTGTCTGTTGGAAGGGCATTAGTACTGGCGAGAAGTTTAGAAAGCTTATCTAAGGACAGGGAAACAGCAACAGGGTCAGTCACAGGGTTCTTATAGAGGTACTTTAGTTCATTAGGCACCTTGTAGAATCTGTCTGGTCTTTTAGATGCCGGTGGTTTGGAATCAGGAGCTGAAGATGTAGACTGAAAGGTGTCCTGATATGCATCTAATAGTGGAGAGAGAGTTGGAGTGCCCATTTCCAAGAGAATATAGTATCATGGAAATGGGCAAGAGACTATAGTATCTCTTTTGAACATCCGAGATTTGCTTTGCTTACCATTGAATAGCTTCCCCAAAGGAGGCCTCCTCAGTAGAGAAGTCAGAAGAGAGGGACTCCTCCAACAGAGAAAAGTTGTTCAGGATAATGTGTCTGAGCAGAATAATCCAAGGAATGATCAGAATCCAGATACTGTTTCTCCTCACAGGAAATGGAATCTCAAGTGTGTCTTTGTGGTGTGGCCTTTGCACCTGGGATACAAAAGGAGGTTTCAAGGCCATGACTGCTATAAATGAGCCCTGGGCGAAGTCCATCCATTCTTTTTCCTTGGAAACTGTAGGACAGATCACACATGCCTGATTTTCTGTTTTCTTTTTAGGTGCGAGGTCTGCCTGAACAAACCTGAGAGGTTCAAAACCTTGGCGAACTTCAGTTATAGTGCCTGCAACCTCTTCCCTGACTAGGATCTGTGGAAATCCATGAGGACCCTCTGATACAATGAGATGTGTTCATCTGAGGCATCCACCACCTGCAAGGCCTCAGGAGCCATACCTGCCTCTGAGATGGTCTCAGTAGCAGGCAACTGAGGAGGTATCTTGATAGCCCGCAGGTTCTGCAACCTCTGACTCAGAGATGCAAGGCTATGAGTTGTCTCGAGGGACTGGAGTTTCTTCTTTGGTGGAAGGGAGATGGCACATGTTGGGGATTCTACCATTTTGTCTTGGGTCAGGTGTTTTAAACGTTGAGTTTTGAGGAACGTGTTAAGGGAGGAAAGCCTTGACCTAAGGGTTTTAAGAAGAAACGACTGGCAGATAAAACAAGATTTGGAGTCGTGTTCCGGGCCTAAATAAAAAAGGCACTTAGTGGGCAAGTCCTTGTATGGGATCTGACTACTGCACTCACACTTACTCCTTCTAGCCGACATCTAACAAAAATGATTTACACAATCAAAAATCTCTAAAAGGAAAGTTCTCCACTGGGGCACTTTGACCTGATGAAGATCAGTCCAACAGATGTACAACCTGTGTTCAGGCTGGCGGTGAAATAGTTTGAGGTACTTGTGTATACACCCATCTATATATCCCAACACATATGAGCTAAGGTTATGTGTCAGATGCGAGACCTTGGAAAGGTAAGACATTGGTGCTTGACATCAGCGTGAGAAAACTGATATGTTAAGAATATGGCAGCAGTGATTTCAGTGAGGACATCTGTGGAAACCAAAACGCCCAATACTGTAAATTACAATTTTATGTATTTATGTTATAAATGTAGAAATACGTGTGTGGGCTAGTAGCTACTTGTTTAATGTTTACTTTCACAAAAATGTCTTTCTGCAACTGTTCAGTTTTCCCAACCTCCAAAAGGGCTAGTAGCCTTCTGTTTAAATGTTAACTCACTAAAAGCTTATTACATAATGTATTACATTTCTGTAAATGTTTTAATTGTTCTGTACAAATCTGTGTTGTTCTTGTGTAACGTAATATGTAACATTTCTTTGTTATAACATGTAATATAACACATCTGTTATCCATGTAATATGTAACACATCTTTGTTGTTCTTTTGTAACATGTAATAAGTCTTAAATGAGTTTCAGGAGAAGACAAAACTGATTCCAGGATTGTTGGAACTGTATGGCAAGTATAATTGCCTTTCCCATTGCAGAAAAAAGAAATAATCAATGAATTTCTCCCTCTCCTTGTAAAAAAACTAATCAAAGAAGTGGCTGAAAATTGCAACTTACACACACACACAAAACTAATAGTGAAGATTGTAATTCTGCAAAGGAGAGAAAGTACAGTTGTGTAAGTTGCTTTTAGCCCTAACAGTAGGTGTTCATATTCCTCATTGTTGCTGTAGGCCATTTGGCAATATGGGTTATTTATCTGCCCATGATACAACTGGACAGCTTTGCTCCCCCTACACCTTCACTCTGACTGCTGACTGGCTAGCCCCGTGAGGAAAATCTGTGGTCAGAGTGAAGATTTCTTCATTTATTTTTTGTCTATATAAAGAGAGAATGAGAGACAGAGAGAAAAAGAGAGTCTTGAAACAATATAAATAAATACATAATAATACAAAAATATATAAAGTAGAAACACACACAACTGTTGTGTATCCCAATGGAGGGTGGGTGAGGCTACTGCAGCAGTGAAGAATTTGAATATTGATATAGGTAAGTGCAACTTGCACAACTCTACTATATTCATCATTCCTACTGCTGCAGTAGCCTTTAAAGCAATATGGTTTGATTAAAGTCTATCCAATCTGGGAGAAGGAAGGATCCAGGAGCTCCTGGAGAAGAGTCTAGCAAAGCTCACCCTGGACCTTAAAAGTGAATCCAGTTTGTAATGTTTTGTCAAGGTGTGTACAGAGGATCATATAGCTGTCTCTAGAGTCCACAACTTTCCAGTATGCCATTCAGGAAGACAAAGTTCTAGTAGAATGTACCTTAATACTGCCTGGAACAGATTTGCTATGGTGGGAATAACAAAAACAGTAGCTAAGGACAACCACAAGGAAATAGTCTGTTTAGACATGTGGCTATCCCTTTTTTCACCATTGTTAAGAAATAAATAGCTTTTCCAAAGGACTTGGTTCTCTCAGGAAAGCCTGAGCTGCCTATATATGTCCAGAGCATGCAGAATCCTTTCTCCCTGTTTTTTAGGTTGTGGGCAGAAAACAGGGAGACTGATAGCTTGACTCAAAGTCAACTCTAAACCACTTTGGGTACAAAAGAGAGGTTTATTCTTAATGTGATCTTGTCTCTGCGGAATATGAGGTAAGGGTCAAGTCATGTGTGGGTACATAACTTACATCTATTGCCTTTGTTTTAGCTTCATTAATTTTGTATCCTGAAAAGATTTGAAACTTACTCAAAATGTTCCACAACACTGAAATGTCGTTTTCTGGTACTATCAGGTATAAAATAATTTCATCTGCAAATAGAGCCAGCTTTTCTTGACTACCATACCAGTTACATCTTTGAATTTCTGAGTCTCATATTTTACTTGCCAATGGTTCTAAATATAGTGCAAATAACAGAGTAAAGATGACACTCCTGCCTGGTTCCTCTGCTCAAACAGAAATTACCTGAGAGAAACCCACCCACTTTAATTTTGCCTCCGATCCCTTATATATTCTCCTAATAAACCTTATAATGTTATCAGGGAATGAAAATGCTTCCATTGCCCTGCTCATAAAGTCCCAGCTTACTCTGTCAAATGCTTTCTCTACATCAAGACCAAACAACAATGGTATTTTCTTACATTCATCTTACCTCTGGATAAGTAATGTTCTGTTACTGTTGTTAAATGTTTGCCTCAGCTCCACAAAACCACACTGACCCATTATCTATCAATTTTGGCATCACATTTGCCATTCTTTTAGCCATTACAAACACTTTATAATCATGGGCCTGTATGACATGGGCCTGTATGACGCTGGATCTGATGGGCCTTTAGCCTCTTTAGGTATTACAGCCACCACCACTTTCTTCCAGGATGTTGGTGCTTCACCTCTTCTTCAAATACTGTTAAACAAAACCTTCCAGACCTTAATCAGTTTTTTCCCTCCTAGCTTCCAAACTTCTACCAGCTATTCCTGGGGATTTTCCTGTGGATTAGTTATACATCACCATTTTTATCTTCTCTCTCCTATCCTATTAGTAATTGAACCTCCTCTACCTCCAACCTTGGCATATTTAATTCTTCCATAAACATTTCCATTTGTGCCTTTTCTTTACCTCCATATTTCTCTGCTTTATACAGACTTTCATAAAATTTTCAAAATATTTATAGTACCTCAACAGGATCTCATTATCTTCCTTGTTATAGGCTCACTAAGCTTGGTAACAACCCTTTCTACTTTTTGTTCTCCGAGTCATCGCACTAAAAATTTCTGTGTTCTGGCATTATCAGCAAAAAATAGTCACTTAGCAGTCTTTCTAAACTTGTGCATATTATCAAGGTAATCCTTTGTTTTCTGTTTAGCATTCTGCAATTGCTCCTCTTCTTGTTCTGTGAGATTCCCCCTATTCTGTAATACTTACCATTTGTCAGTCCTTCAGAACAATTCTGGTTATTTCTTAACAATATGTGTCTCTTTTACTTCCACCCTAATTTTAAACTCCACTTTAATTTTATCCCACTTCCTAGCCATATTTTCAGAAGAAATGTCTATCTTCTCTAATAACTTCAGAATTATTTACACTACCCATTCCTTAAATTCCTCTCTTCTTAACAGATTGGTGGGAAAGCGCCAGTGTCTCACTTTTATTTCATTATTCTGCATTATTTATTTATTATTGGGGAATGATCTGAAATAGTTATTGGCTGTGTACCAAAACTTTCAATTAAATACACATGTTCCTGTGAAATGTAAGTTCTGTCTAACCTATCCCAGTTTTGGTATCTTGTGGAGTAATATGTACAGTCACTTTAAACTCCTACTAATGAAATAACACCTTCCATGTCAAATACTTTCATACATTTCTTCAAAAATCTACCCTCCTTTGTTCTGTTTTCTCTTCTGGACTCCCCAGACACTTCTTCATTGCTGCAAATCACATTCCAGTCCCCACTTATAAGCAATATTCCCTACTGAAAATGGATTATTTCTCCCAGAATTTTCTTAAGCTCCATTATAGCAGTTTTAGGTGGAATATAAATACATGCCAGTGTAATCCTCCTTTCTTGTCAGTATTCCCCAAGTACTATAATTCTTTTTATCCTCCCCTATCACTACTGAAGCTCCCCTTGCAATTAATGTATGTACTCCTCTTTTCCTTTGTCCCAGGTGTTCCACTGAATAACTGTCCTGAAAACCTCTCTTTGTCAAATTCACACGTTCATTTCCTTCCAAATGCATCTCCTGTAGCACAACTATTTGCACGCTACATTTTTAATATGGTTCACTACTCTTTCTTTTCTGTATATATATCTGTGAGTCCATTAATATTTAACAATAATATAGAAAGTGTCATTATATTAAAAAGTTATTCCTACCTTTTATTTGTGATAGATTTTTAAGTATCTAGTTACAGCTTTTGTGTTATATGCACACTAATGTTTGGCAGGTTGTTCTTTTATCCATTTGAGCCTGTCACATATTACAAAATTTCTGTTTTATTGAAATCCCTCAAAAAATACATCCCTAATACACCCTAAAACATATTAACGTAATATGAACACACAAAACTATGTACATTTTCAAATATTGAAGTTTTATCTTTCTAATAGGAACAATTGTGCCAAACTGACAGCCCCACTCACAAACTTGGGTTAAGCTAAAAGGAAGGATGTCCATGCTAGAGATGCATGGTAAAGCTTGTGCTTATATTAAGTGCTATATGTTTTTTATCTTATCTTTACTGCTCTCCCAGAATGGGAAAACACTTGAATGCTTTCAAAAAACATTATCTCCTAGCCATTGAAATAAAGATGTATTCTGTTTCATTGCTCTTTATCAGATTGTCTCCACGGAGACATGAAACCAGATACAGAGCTGCTTCTACAAGCATTTATTGAATTACTTGCAAGAGGAAAGCTTTATTACATTCAATGTTCTTTATTTATCTGCTTCCTCCTAAACTTGTTACAAGATCATGTCAAGGGCCTCAATTCCAGTAATTTCCCTATGCAAAAATGAAAAAAGAACATCGATTTTTCTTGTATCATAATCTTGATCAGACTTTTCTGCATTGCAATGCCTACATTTCTTAAAACTGAAAGAAAAGGAAAAAAAAAAAAACGGGCACCTGTTTAATATTCCCATAACACTTGAAAATAACTGAGAAAACAAATTTATAGCATGCAGATTATCTCATGCACTACAATGATATTACTGTTAAAAACAAAATTTAGTTTTACTTCCAGTTAACTCTTTCCTTCCTCTTTCTCTCTCCTAAGTGTTCCTCCAAACGCTAATGACATGAAGTAGGGCATATGCTTTAGAGTCCCCTACAAGTTTAACAAAGTCAGAAAAAAGTCCAATATTTCTGGTGTTCTTGTTCCGTCAAGTTTCACAAATATAATTAATGCTTTGTAATCCCCATTTATTTGTGAATTACGGAGTTGTTGGTTTTATTCCTGTTCATCTTCATCTACCAAATCCAGTCCCTACTTCCTTTCCAACGTACTCTCGATTCCTCTAGTCAACTCTTGTGCTTTTTTTCTGTCTCTCAAGTTTTTTCCACTGAAATACTGGAGAAGGCTTCACTGGCACAGTTTCTCTGTGGTCTTTATTACCAGAAGAACAAGAAGCAGAATCTCATTCTGTTTCATAGCTAACTTTTTGTTGGACAAACTTTTGTATTTCCTCCTTAGCATGTTCTGCACCAAAAAATGATTTTGTTCCTTTAGGAAAGAATATTGTGAAAGTAGCTGGGTGCTGCATACAGACATTTTGAATATCATGTCTGCTGCTAGACATTCCTTGATTAGTGGAATAAATTTATTCCTCTTCTGCCTGGTGTACAATGAGTAATAAATTTCCACAAACACTCTGTCTCCCACTTTTAATAATTTGTCCTTCTGCCACATTTAAGTCAAAATCAACTCCTTTTGCTGGTAGGACTGCATCTTAACTATTAAGGATCTAGGTTGCTTTATCATTCCCAGGTTTGGGAGCATACACACAATGTGCCCTCTCAATTAACAACTCCTGATGTGGAATACCAGTCCACTTGCTAATTTGTGCTTTCATAAAATTAACACAGTCTGTTCCTTCCAGCTTCTCTGGTACAGCAGAAAATGTCAAGTTTCCCCCAAGTGTTCTGTCCTCTAATTCCATTATTTTTTGAAACATCTCTTTTTGAGTAGTCTCATATTCAGCCAGCTTTTCTTCATTTCGACCTCTGATTTTTGCAATTTTATCACAGTCCGAATATCTGTTTAAAACTTCTTCCATTTTATCCAGCCTTTTATTTGTGTTTATGTACTCCATCAGTGTTTTGTTTTTTTACTTCAGCTATGAATACATTTGACTTGTTTTTTTCCCCTCTAGGTTACTGGAAATCATGTCTTGCACCAAAGCTGGAGCTTGTACTGCTTTTTGCTGAAGAGCTTCATAATTCTTCCCAGTCAGTGTTTTTCCTCACTTTTTGCGATTGAGTTTCTTTCATTTTCTCTGAATTTCTTTTTTGCTGGCATCGAGGAAGTGCACTTACTAGCCAAATACTGAAATTGAACCAAAATTATGATTTTACTGGCTCTCTCTTCTGAGTTTCTGTTTCCACTTTGCAAGAGCTGAAATTAAGCTGTTACTCAATGTGCAGACATCTTGGAAGTTTTTGGTTGAGTTCCTTTGACAGTAAGATATGACATGGACTATCAGTGAAGAAAGCATAGCATCTCTGGCTATTATTAGAATTGGAGAATCCATGCAATTAGCTTTAGGATCTTGAAGTCCAGTAAAGGTAACCTGGATGGGTGTATGATGAGATCTGTTAATGAGTCCAGAACCCATGGTGGGTGAACAAGCTGAGGTTAAGTAAAGGGTAACCATACCTGCCAAGGTCAGACGGGAGCAGTGAGGATTACCCTGGTCTTGCACTCCATAGCTTTCTGAAGAAACTTGGTGACAAAAGAAACAGGTGGAAAATCATAAAAGAGACCAGAGTGCCAAGGATGGACTACAGCATCTCTCAGTGACTGTCCCTGACAAGAGTTGAGGACACAGTAACTTCTGCATTTGTTGTTTAGGTATGTAGCATAAAGGTTGCAGCATGGTTGGCCTCAGCGGATGAAAATCTCTTTTGCCACAGTTTTGTTGAGTGACCACTCAAAAGGCAGTAGTGTAGTTATGCTCAGTTTGTCTGCTAGGATGTTGGAAGTCCCAAGTATGTGCACTGCCAGATTCTCATGGCTTCTCAGTAAAGAGGGTATGATCAGGTTCCACCTTGTTTGCTGATGTACCAAACTACCAACATATTGTCTGAGCATATGGCAATCAGATCCTTGGGTAGAGGGTCCTGTAGTGCCTACTGTGATGTTGTGAGGTATTGCCAGCTAGGGCAGGAGAAGTAGGAAAGTGGATATGTGCAACATATGCCAGCATAGCTAGCTGGAGTTTTGTAAAGAATTATATGTCATTTGTATATCAAACATTTGTACAGATGCTTGTGTTGAAAAATGTATTTGTAAAGCTGCTTATGTTAAAAATGTACCAACAGTGGGTCCTGCTGGACAGAAAAGAAATACACCTGAATGTCGGACTGCATTGTAACAGTTGAAATGAATATATTGCAACAGAGGATACTGGAAGAGAAGAGGTTAATTTCAGTCCAGCTAACTTTGGAAAATAGTCTGAAATTAAATTACCTGGTTTAGGCCATAAAGGTTATATCTTACAATTCTGTCTGCAGCCAGACACAAAATGTCTGTGAAAACCAAGACTAGCAATCCTAATGTATTGTCATTAGGGGTGAACTAATTGCTACCCTGGAAGGGTGGACGTTTTGAAATGTTTTTATAGCTTCCAGATGCTACAACACATCTTAGCAAAGCTCTGTGTGCATGGTAACACATATGTGAGAGATTCTGGTTCAGTTTCTAGTAAAGGGGGGTAGTGGGGGAACCGGAAGTTAGATGACCAGATGTATGTGATGTCATTCTGTAATACAGTACTGAAATGATGTTTTAATACTAGATGAGACAGAAGTCTCAATGCAGTCTGTTTTGGAAACCTGACAAAGGAAGACACTCACCCCCCTTCATCTTCCCTTGTTTAAGTAACCAGGGAACAGTAATTTTAGATCATTCAGGAAAATATCTTAAGATTAGTTAAGCACTGTTTTTCTGTATCTCGGTGAATCTGTCTACCTGTGTTATTTTTAACATTTCCTGTGATTGAATCTCTGGTATTTATTGTAAACAGATATCCGGTATTTTCATGTTCTTTTAATTATTATTTAACATATTTAAAATTTTCATTGTAGCTAGTGTTTTAGAGAATATTTTAACCTTTGAATAGTACTTCTATTTATTTAGTGACATTATGTCCATCATGAAGGCCTTGCTGCATTGGTCAAACCCTACCATGTATTAGTATTAATTTTACTTAGTATAATTGGGTACCTCTGTAAGAGCCTTACGGCCGTTGGCTGGTGCCAGTGTAACTACCTTATAGTCTGGGCAATGGGTAGCAGAGTAAGTAAATCTGTACCAGCCTTTCCCAGGTGTGTCAGTGCGTGTGTGTGTGAGACAAATCTCAAAGTTTGTGCGTGTCAGCTGCTTGGAGTAGGGGCACAGAGCACTGGTTTCACAGAGAGGGTGGTGGAGGACTTGGCTTGGAACATTTGGTTGAGGACTCAACTCTACAGCTGTGTTAGTGGGGAGTCTTACTGGGGGCCTGGAGAGAGAGGGAAACCCAGCCCCCTGAGTGTGTTCCCTGGATGCTCTTAAGGGAAATTGTGCAGAGAGCTGCATTTGGAAATATTGAGTGTATCCATCATGTTCCAAGTGAACGTTCCTCTTCAGTGTCAGTGGTGAGTATCCAGGCTCCTTGACTACAGGCCCAGAGGAGGGACATCACATCTACAACATGAGGAGGGCCACTCAACTCTTAAGATGTGGATGTGAAGCTTGGACTCTTTCCTATACCATGTCCCTTGTACTGTTCTCCCTTCAAAATGCTCCTCCCGCCCAAGAAGGGAGCTGTCCATAATTACTGTAGATCTGGGTATTAGAAGATGGAAGAGTCTGCCTTGAGTTAATAATCCTAACGAAATCCGCAATGAAGTGTGGTCCATGTAGTCCTGTGTGATTCATACTCTGTAGTGAAGGGGCTTAAGTTTGAGACCACTGTACAGCTAGCATTCATTGTAGAACTCTCATGTGATACCTGGCTAAAGGAACCATGACTATGAAGGAAGCCATCAGATCCAAGAGACATAATACTAGTTAAGCTTGATTTAACAGTTGGAGTGCTAGGAATCCGATTGATTTGACTTGTGGTGACTGAGTTTCTCTGTCTGATATAGTATGTCTAAATGGCAACCTATGAACTATATGGATTCAGTAGGAAGTAGCTTGCTTTTGCTGGTGTTTGCAGAAATACCCAGATGTACTGACAGCTTTAACAGGAATGGCTGATGAGTTAGAAGTAGATCCCTGGATCTAGCAGTTAGACGTTAATCACCCAAATATGGGAATACTTGGATCACTTGTAGCCATTCCAGCTGCCATTATCTTACTGAATACCCAGGGGCTGTGTTGAGACTGATGTGACTAGCCCCCAGACAGAAATGGAGGAAATCTCCTGGATTGCTGCTTGATCTTGATATGACAGCAGGCATCCTGGAGATCTACAAACACAGCCAATTGTCCTTCCTCAGTAGAGGCAGGATGGACTGAACTGTGACCATCTGGAATTTTCTCCGTTTTACAGACTGTTTCAGATTTTTGAGATCCAAAATTGGTCTTAGGTCCCCTGTTTTCTTTGGAAATAAAAAGAACCTCAAAAAGACTCCCGATCCTAATTAGTCCCCCCAGGACTGACTGGATGACTTGTAGAGCAATTCTGAAACTCCTATTGCTGTAGATTCCAACTGATTGACTGTAGTATTGGGAACCATTTGCTGTGTTTTGTTTTGTTTTTGACACTTCCAAAAAGGGCACTGTATACATTTTGGCAATGATCATTAGCACTCAAGAATTGAAAGTTAAATTTTGCTAGGTTGAAGGATGCAAGGAAAAGTGCCCCCTGACTGCCTCCAGAATGCAGCAGTTGGGCAAACATTCAGGGATGCTGATAAGATTGGTCTGTGAATGGTCCATGGAAACCTTGGTTTCTGTGGACTGCCTTTGCCTTGTGGGTGATGACCAATGGAATTGCCTCTGCTACTGGGAGGCCTATCCCCAGAAGTGTCCTGGTGAAAATCTTGAGATTTCTTGAGCCACATTTTTCTTCCCCATTTCTGATTCCTGGAGATGAATCTCTGAGGAGTTGAAAATGGATTCCAATGGCAGACAAGGTGTTACTTTCATGTTCACTTCTGGTAAGCATATCCTTGACCTTTAGTCCAAAGAGAGTGGAGCCACCATAATTGGCATTTATAAAGGATGTTTTAAAGCTTTCTGCAAAATTGCAGTTGCAGAGCTGCATCCAGGCATGACATCACGTAGTAATACCTGGATCAGCTGCTCAGGCTGCGCAATTTGCTGTGTTAGACAGCAGTCTCATGGTAACATTCGATGATGACTGTAGGGTAAACAAAGGAATGCACAGTTTTTTTTTATATCCTACGGCAAGTTACCCACCAGGGAATTTGAGAGTACCTTAATCAAGTCCCTCTGGAAATGTGTCAGGTGAGGCATATAGATCAGTGCATGAATAGAAAAGGTGGTTGAAGCTTTAGTCCGTTTCCTCAGTCTAGGGCAACCCATTCTAGAAACCTAAATATGGCCTGTGACTTAAATAGCACATGCTGGAGGGACAGATTTATCTCCCAGCGACTGCCACATCTTTGGAGTAGGCTACCTATTCATGTGAAACAGAGCACAGCCATTACTAAAGGCAACTTTGGGTATTAACTAATATTTCTATGGTATTACAAAATGGCTAGACTTGAAATGACCTCCAGGGCAATAACCTAGTAATCTCCTATTACCTTGTCCAATGCCCTAAACTCTCTGTTAGGGGGATGCACAGAGGAACTCTCTTTAGACAGTTCCTTATCAGTGGCTGCTGCTATGAAAATAGCATCTACAAGGGAACCCATAGACCAGTACTTACTTTTTTGGGGGGAAAGTAAAATTCTGTCCAGTCTCTTTAGTATGGGCTCAGCCAAATCGAGCTCCTTTTAGGCCGAGTAATGAGGTCAACTAAGGCATTGGGCAGAGGGACCACTCAGGACATTGAAGGGCCAGACTCAAAGGCTTTGAGAAACACTGACTCATCAAAAGGAAGAGTTTCAGTTGACCATCCCTCCCTGTTTCATCAATTTGAGGATGTCTCTAAATAGAAGTCTTTTTGGGGGCTTGGCCTTGGGGAACCTTCTCCCTCATCTAAGTCAGTGTCTT
This sequence comes from Protopterus annectens, assembly GCF_019279795.1. Classification (NCBI taxonomy): domain Eukaryota; kingdom Metazoa; phylum Chordata; order Ceratodontiformes; family Protopteridae; genus Protopterus; species Protopterus annectens. The sequence continues at coordinate 600,572,377 of NC_056750.1, read as the reverse complement.
TGGTGACAGACTCAGGAGAGAAGTTGATACGCTTCCTCTTACAAGTCCTTTTCTGGGGAATGTGCCTTGGGACTCGAGGGGTATACATCAGAATCAGACATGGGACTCAAATGTAGAGTAATCTCAAAACCTAAGTGATTCATCTGTACCTGTCTACCAGAATGTGAGGAAGTAGAAGCCACTTTCAGAGGAATTCTGAATGGATCTGATCTCTGAGCATGTACAATTCATCTTGGCCCAGCTAAGGCCTTCCCCACAGCTTCAAATGCAGACTCAGCCAATGGAACCAAAAGAGCTACCTAGGTTAGTAGTGTCAGAAGCTCTCCTGATTCCAAGGGCTGAAGGCTCAGAGGAAGACACTGGAATGGAGCTGTTTAATGCCAAAGCCCGAAGTGGCAGGGCTGACTCCAAAAATCTCGGGAGTCAACTAAACTGCCAGAGCTCTGACACTCTTGGCTCTGGGATGCTACTTGACCCAAATGCTTTGGAGTTGACTGAGTGAGGAAAGATGTCGAAGCTGAAGTCTCCAGGGCTACTGGTTCTAAAGCTGGTATGACAGGAAGATTAGATCCAACATACACCAGCTCCAAGAATGGAGATGGTATATGAAGCTGAACAGTCTGGGTGGAATGGACTGATTTCAGTCCTTTCCTTGGGGACAGAGCTGGGAGGACTTCCAGCAGAATCAGAGTCCTCAAAAACTTCACCATCATTTGGTCGACGTTGAATTCAGTGAAGTTCCTAGAAGCTAGCAAAGGAGGCCTCAAGGGTATTTTTTTGTAAAATTGGCGAATGAAGCCTGGGGCTGATAGACCTTGGTGTAAAAGATGTCTTTGATCCTAATAACTTTTAGTTATGTACTTACCATAACGGTAGATGTATGTGATCGATCTCACCTACATTCATTACTGACGGGCTCGGAGCAGAGAGTCGGCTCTGACTCGGCCACTATAACTAGCACGAAGTCTCTCATTGGCTGGGCTAACCCTGTATCCCAGGATGCATCACGCCCAAACCCCCAGATCTTGTTTGCCCAATATTATCTTCCCACATACACCACACCACAAGGATATATATGTAAGAGGAGAGAAAAAATAATATCCTCAGAGGAATCAGAATACAAGTTTCCTCCAAGTCCAACAGGTAGGGGGAAGGAGGGTGGGTACGTAAGAATGTAGGCAAGATGGATCACATACATCTATCATTATGGTAAGTACATAACTAAAAGATGTAATGTGATCCTATCTCGTCTACATTCATTACTGACGGGACAGCGTCCCTAGCACCTAAATCCCGGGAGGCTCACTGGAAAACACTCCTGAGCACTGTGGAACCAAAGGAAGCCCGACCTCTAGAGGCCATGTCCAGTTTGTAATGAGAAATAAAGGTATGTGGAGACGTCCAAGTAGCCGCTGCACATATCTCATCTATGGATAGTCTAGCATGAAAGGCCACTGAAGTTGACATAGCCCTGGTAGAATGCGCCTTAACTGGAAAGGGAAGATCCCTACCCACTAATGCATAAATAAATGAGATGCAGTCTCTAATCCACTTAGCTATGGTGCTCTTAGTTACAGATCTGCCAATTCTATTGTCCGAAAAGGACACAAACAACTGATCTGATTTCCTCTCCTGTTGTGTCCTATTTAAATAAAACCTCAGTTGTCTATGCACATCCAACTGGTGAAATTTGTATTCCGCTTTGTTGGAAAACCGTGGAAAAAAGACCGGAAGCTCAATAGACTGGTGGAGACAAAGGGCAGAAGAGACCTTAGGGAGAAAAGACGGATTAAGTCTCAGAGATACTCTGTCCTTATGAAAAATCAAATAAGGAGGTTTAACAGAAAGAGCTTGAAGCTCCGATACCCTTCTGGCTGAAGTTATGGCTACCAAAAAGGCAGTCTTCCATGACAAAAATTTCAATTCGCAAGAGGCTGCCGGCTCAAAGGGAGAAGACGTTAAAGCTCTGAGCACCACATCTAAATCCCATGGCAAAACAGGTTGCGAAACCGGAGGGCGAAGCAACCAGGCTCCTTTCAGAAAGGCTTTACACAGCTTATGACCCATGAGGGAAGGCTCGTATGCAACATGATAATTGGAGTTTGCTGCCAACTGAACCTTTATAGTGGAGGCAGCCGAACCCGGTCTAAAAAGTGTTGCTAAGAAATCTAACACCGCCGACACAGGGGCTGTAAGGGGATCAAGATCATGTTGCTGAGCCCAAAATGAAAATCTCTTCCATTTACTAGAGTATATTTTCCTAGTAGAAGACTTGTGGGAGGAAGACAGAATATGTACTACTTCCGGGGTAAAGATATGCTGTCTGACTAAGGTCGGAAGTGGAGAAGCCAGGCAGCGAGCTTGAGAGTTCATAGGGATGGATAGAGCTGTCCTGACTGATGAGTCAATAGGTCTGGAGCTGGGTCCAGAATCCAAGGACCATCCACCGCATACTTCCGAAGGAAGAGGAACCAAACTTGACTGGGCCAGTGTGGTGCGATCAAAATCATCTTGCTTCCCAAGCAGGTAGCCTTCTGAATCACTCTGATAGAAGAAGGACCGGCAGGAAGGCATAGAGCAGACCGGAGGGCCAATTGTGGACTAGAGCATCCCTGAATGACTCCCCCTGTGGGGGGATCAGAGTGAAAAAATTGCTGCACTTCGCATTCAGGGGGCTGGCAAAGAGGTCGCAGCAGGGAAGGCCCCACCTGGAGAAGATCTGAGCAGCCACTCGATCGTTCAGGGACCACTCGTGAGGCATCAGAATAGCTCTGCTCAGCCTGTCTGCTATCACATTGGACTTCCCCGGAATGTGCGTTGCCACTAGTAAGCGCTGGGAAGCGATCGCCCAATTCCACAATCTCATGGCCTCCCTGCAAAGGGGGGTAGGACTTGGTTCCTCCCTGCTTGTTCAGATACCAGACAACCGACATATTGTCAGAATGAATCGCAATAGTTCCCCTGGGAAGAAAGCTGTGAAGTGCCTGCAACGCTAGAAGCACCACTCTCATCTCCAGAACATTGATATGCAAGTGAACCTCGTGGTCTTGCCACGTACCTTGGACCGTCTTGCCCAGATAATGCCCCCCCACCCTATCTGGGAGGCGTCCGTGGTTACTGTGGCAATAGGGGACGGGGGGCTCAAGGGTCTCCCTTGATTCAGGTTGGACGAGAGAAGCCACCAACGCAGATCCTGCCGGCATCTCTCCGTGATGAGAATCGGATGGGACAAGGGATGTTCCTGATATGACCACTGGGCCGAAAGGAGCCACTGAAGTATTCGCATGTGTAACCTGGCTAGCGGAACTAGAAGAATGGTAGCCGCCATTGATCCCAACAACTGAAGAACCATCCTGGCTTGGGCTTTTTCCCAGGGTAGTAAAGCCAAAACTTGGGCCTGTAACAATTTTATTCTCTCTGCTGGTAGGAAAGCTCGCATTTCTACAGAGTCTAGCTCTGCGCCGATAAAGGCAGCACGCTGTGATGGCAGCAATACAGATTTTGCCCAGTTGAATGAAATCCCTAGAAGATGGCCCAATTTGACAGTAGCTCTCTTGGCTTGAACAAGTAGATGCCTGGTGGGGGTGGTGAGGAGCCAGTCGTCTAGATAAGGAAACACCTGGAATCCTAGATGTCTCAGGTGAGCTGTCACCACTGCCAGACACTTGGTGAGCACCTTGGGGGCTGTGGTGAGACCAAAGGGCAGGGCTCTGAATTGAAAATAACTGGCTCCCAGCCGGAAGCGTTAATGATTCCTGGAAGCCTTGTTTATCTTGATGTGATAATAGGCATCCTTGAGAGCGATGGAGCACATCCATACTCCTTTTTCCAGCAATGGGAAAATGGATTGCAACATGACCATTCGGAACTTGGACTTCTTTACAAAGCGGTTTAAACGGATGAGATCCAGAATGGGTCTCAAGTCCCCTGTTTTTTTTGGCACCAAAAATAACCTTGAGTAAGTTCCTAATCCAATCTGGTCTGTGGGGACTGGTTGGATGACTCCTTTTTCTAGCAGCTTTGAGACCTCTATTGCTGCCTGATCCAGTTGACTGGGTGGAACGTCCGGGATTTTCCTTGATGGCAGGGGGGGGGGGACGGACGACTAAAGGGAATGGTGTAACCTCCGGTGATGATACGAAGCACCCATCGATCCTAAGTGATGACTCCCAGGCCTGAAGATGCTCCGAAAAACGACCCCTGACTGGCTCCGGAGACGCACAGTCGGGTAATCCCCAAGGGATGTTGGTAGGAGGAATAACAAAAGGACTCCCGGTCTCCTGTAGCGCGGAGGCCTCCACCGCCTCTAGGGCGACGCCTTCCATTAAAATTCCCCCCTCCTCTGCCCCTGGAGGGGGGGTCACTTTGATGGGCAGGGAAAGACTTTTGAGACTTTCTGAACCACATTTTCCCTCCCCTCTGAGCCTTGGGATAAGGTCTAGTGGGAAGCGAAAAACGGGCCCCAACGGCAAAGTCTTACCCTCCTGCTCACATCTAATGAGGGTGTCTTTCACTTTGGGTCCAAAAAGGTAGGACCCGTCGAATGGGGCATCCGTGAAAGACTTGAAAGCCTCCGCAAAATGACACAAGCACATCCAAGCTTGCCTCCTGAGGGCTATGCCCGAACTCGCTGCTCTACCCGCCCCCTCGGCTGCATAAGATATGAGCCTCATGGACGAGTTGATGATGGAAGAAAAGGTAGAGAGCTGGGCGTTAACAGACTGGGCCAACGCCTCAGGCAAGTTACCCGACAGGGTATCTCCCAACTCCTTTATGAGATCCCTTTGGAGCCGCGTAAAATGACACAAGTAATTCACCGACCGCAAGGTAAAGGTCACTGAAGACAGGGTACGCTTCCCATACCTATCCATACTCCTAGACCCCTTATTAGGAGGATGGATGGAAGTAGAAGCCTCTGCCACGTCCTGCTGAGTGGCAGACGCCACCACCATAGCATCCACAGGTACTCCCTTGGTCAAAAATTCTTTTCCAGGAGGCGCAGATAAGAACTTATTGGGGCGGCTAGGAACTGGCTCCACAGAGTCAGGGTGTTCCCACACCCTTCGACAAATAAGATCCAATAATTCATCGAAGGGTGGAGACACCCAGGAGGCGAAAGGCTGGGCTCCAAAGGCCTTGAGGAAGACCGACTCCTCCTCAGAAGGGTTTTTGGACGGCCTGTCGCCCCGCTGTCTCAAGATCTCCAGGATATCGGAGAATGAGACATCATCACAGGATGACTTCGGGGACCCTTCTGCATCATCGAGGTCGGTGTCCAAGGTGACAGACTCATCTGGGGAGTCTACGTGCTTCCTCTTACACAACTTCTTCCTGGGAGGCTCCTCAGGCATGGACTCTGAAGGGCCCTCAGAAAGCAGGGGACCACACATGGAGGTATCCCCAGGCCTAGGAGCCCCACTGTCCAGAGATAGGGGGACACCAGAAGCTCTAGTCGCAGCATCTGGGAAAAGAGTTGCAGATTTAGGTGAAGTCACTATGGACTTGGCCAGCGCGCTCCTCATAGCCTCGAAGGCAGGTCCACCAGAATCGGATGAAAAACCCGCCTCCGAGACCATGACCGGAGTCGGAGTACCCCTAGCCGAAGCACCAAGGGGGAGACTCGGAGCCGAAGCCTGAAGCCCCGATGTATCCCCCTCGGGTTCGACTGAGGGCATCTGAGTACCGAAACCTGTAGAAGGGATGGAAAAGGTTGGAGCCGAGGTCGGATCCGAAAGACTAGCAGGAGGTTTCGGAGCCGTCCCAAGGACACCGAGGTTGTCGGAGGAGGAAGAAATGGAACCGATATAGTGGCTGGCTCCGGAGCAGACTAGGCTAGAGCCGAAAATAATTTAGTTAACACTGGCGACTGGAGGAGCCTCTGGACCACCCTATCCACATCCGAATCAGACAGCCTGGAGGACTTGGGGAGACAGAAGGGGGTCGAGAAACCTTCTCTGTCGGAACCGAGATAACACTGGGGGAATGGCTCCGAATCGGCTCCAAAAGGATTGGAGCCAAAGCAGGCTTGAGAACCACTGCAACCTCCTTCGGCGCCGACGACCGTGGAGTCGAAGAAACTGACCCCGAAACAGACAAGACTTCCTGCGGCTCCGAGACCAGTGGAGCCGAGGAAGGAGACATAGCCTTGGACAGTACCTCCTGCGGCTCCGAGACCAGTGGAGCCGAGGAAGGAGATATAGCTTTTAACCTTTTCTCCGGAGGCTCCGAAGAACTAGCCGGAGACTTCATTTTTGTCTTGGACCTGGATTTCTCTGAGGGGGGAGAAGACGATAAAGTTTCCTCAAAGGAGGGTTTAATCATACCCTTAAAAATAAGTTTATTTTTTCTCTCCTGTAAAACCCTGGAAGAGAAGGCATGACAAACACTGCAGGATTCTTGCAAGTGTATGGCACCAAGACAATAAACACAGATGGCGTGGCCATCAGTCATTGACATTTTATACGCACATTTGGCGCATTTTTTAAAGCCAGATGGCTTATGTTCTTTTCGTTCCTTGCCAGACATAAGAAAAAACAACCGCACACTCAGCAACACAAGGAGGGAGGGTGGAAAGGGCTCTAACATAAACGTCCAAACACTAAGACACAAAAACACCTGACACTAAGACACAAGATAGGCAAAGGCCCTCTAACTTAAACGGACCTAGCCTGCCAAACAGAAGGATTACCACACAACCACCAACAAAAAGGCCGTAATCAGTCACAAAAAATGGAAACAACAGACAACGTAGCTATTAAAATAGCCTTTTGGTATAATAACTTGAGTAAACAGCTATAAGCTCAAAAAAGAGAGGGTACTTAGCCACAAACAAGTCGAGACCACGTCGTTACTCTAGGAGCGGCAAACGAGATCTGGGGGTTTGGGCGTGATGCATCCTGGGATACAGGGTTAGCCCAGCCAATGAGAGACTTCGTGCTAGTTATAGTGGCTGAGTCGGAGCCCGTCAGCAATGAATGTAGGCAAGATAGGATCACATTACATCATTGGATTTGGCTGTCTTGAGACTTTAGGTGCCAGACCTGCAATAGCTGTGGGGTTGGGAGCAAACTTTTCTCCAAGCAATCCTCTTGTCCCTTTTCTTTTGCCTTATCTCTATCCTTCTCTGTCTCTTTTTATTTCAGTCTCTACTATTTCTTATCCATTTTCTTCTCTAAGAAAGGGGAAGACGTGGGCCTTCAGGTCTGAAGACCTCTTGGATCCTGCCTGTGGGGGAAGAAGGCCTTTCAAAATTAGTTTCTCTGTTCTACCGTGAAGGGCTTTGGTGCTGAAAGCAGCACAAATGGAGCAAGAATCTTCTAAGTAGGAAAGCCCCAAACAGTAAACACACTGCAAGTGTGGGTCTTGATGGGGTATTTTATGCCTAATGTGGGAGGGTGGCCTAATGGTTAAGGTGTTTGCCTTACAAATACAGGGTGCAGGGTTTTAGTCTCACAAGGGATAATTGGCTAGGCTTAAAATGGCTCGCAAGGGCAGTTAGCTTAGTACTAATCTATGTACCTATGTACCCACAGGATGAACACTTTTTAAAACCTTTATTTAGGACACAGTCCACAATACCCAGCCAGTTCTTGAATCCAAAAGCATCTTCTGTCATCTCTCTGGTGGGACTTTTTAAAACCTTCTGACATTTATACATATCTTTATATTTATTCTGATAATTATAATTATCTAAATAACTAACTTACTAACTTAATACTAAATATATACAGAAACACACAGAAGTAACGATTAGAAAAACTAGAAAATCATACTGATCTCTCATACTACTAATATTCTAACAGTACTCTAGTAATAGCAATCAAAATTCTTAAAAGGGAGAGGAGTTTTCACTTATTGTGAAGAATGATCAAGCACTTTGTTCAGACATCTGGTCTAATCAGGTGGCAAATGAGACCTGAGGTAATTCAGGCAAGGAAGGGGAACTTTGGGTGGGGGAAGAGACAGAGCTCTCAGATCCAAACCTTTGGCATAAGGTGTTGAGATCAAAGCCATCTGAATTTGACAACCCACATGCTGAACCAGACGAAAAGAAGACATCGGATCAAACCATATTAACATGCTCCCAGTTACAAGCATTATACATCACTTATATTCTTTTGTATGATTATCATCAATCCAACATTACATAAATTGCTCAATTCCTGTCTTCCCTTAAACCTCACCCCTCCTCTTCCAAAACATTCTGCATGTATTCTTCCCACAATTTCAATTTTTTTATGTAATTTGCTGCCTATTTTTCTAAAAATCCCACTTCAAGTTATGTTATCTCTGTTGCATTATTCAGTACTTCAAATACAGTTGGTTTAGATCAGCGTTCTCCAACCTTTTTTGCACCAAGGAATAGTTTCATGTAAGACAATTTTCCATGGACCGGCCATCACACCCACATAATAAAGTTCATAATATTTATTTATTTGATGTTGAACGCTGAGGCCAGACTGGACTAGAACTCCATTTTCAGCCGAGACCCAGGGAGAAAACTCCCAAGTACAATAAAAAGACAACTGGCAATAATTACCATAAAAAATTGTACATTGAACTACTATGGTTAAGAGGTATGTAAACCTAATGGCAACTTTATTCACTTTAAGTTTATAAGAGCAATATTTAAAATCTGTCCCTATTACTTGGCTCTGTCCAGCATACTTCTCAACTGTACAGATTTTTGCAGAATGTCCACATTTTTGCCTCATATTTTTTGTCCGTTTCTCATAAAATTGTTGTTTTCTGGCAAATCACTAGCAGATCATTGAGGTTTGAAGTCAGAAAATAATGACAGTTGAGTTTTATACTTCATACCCTTCAGAAAATTCATGCTGATGCAAAACCTGTATTTCTATCTACTTTCTAAGTTTGTAAGAGCAGTACTAAAAGTGTCCCTATTTTGGGCCTTTGTCCGGATTTCTTGATCTAAGAGGTTGAGAAGTGTGTGTCTAGATTTATTGTGCTAGAGGTTGAGTGGTGTGGTCATGTACGCAAACCTCACTGCTGCTGCCAGGTATTCACTCTTCACTCTCTCTCACACACACACACTTGCGCACACTCACACTCGCACACTCACTCACACACACAAACACACACACACACTCACACTCTACTGCATTCATGCATGCATTTACTCGCACATCGCTCTCTCTCCCAATCTCTCATACAGTCACTTCCTCATTCATACCTGCATTCACTGACACATCGCTCTCACTCTCTCCCGAACTCACACACACAGCCACTTCCTCATTCATATCTGCATTCACTCACACATCGCTCTCACTCTCTCCCGATCTCACACATACACAGTTGCCTCCTCATTCATACCTGCATTCACTCACACATCGCTCTCACTCTCTCCCGATCTCTCACACAGTCACTTCCTCATTCATACCTGCACTCACTCACACATAGCTCTCTCACACACACACACACACACACACACACACACACACACACACACACACACAGTCTCTTTTGCTTTCATGCATGCATTCACTCACACACGTAGACAAACATATACACACACATTCATTTTTTTGTTTCACTTCGTGTTTGATGGCCCGGCACCAGTCCGCAGTCTGATGGTTGGGGACTGCTGGTTTAGATTTTAATTTCCATTTTCTAATTGCTTTTTTGGCAGCCACCAGAATTAAACTTAACTAGGCCTTACTATGTCTAGCAATTCAAATACTGTATCCCAGCTCAAAAAATAATTTCCTTAGTTACGTCCATTTGCTCACCCAATATTTATGACAGAGTACTCTGTAGGGAATTTTTAAAGTTTGCCAACTCATTAAATTCCTAAAACATATGTTCCCAGTTACCACTTTCTTCCCCATCACACCTCCAACATTTGCCACCTACCTGAGGATAAATTCTTTGGAGTCTGCTTGGGTACAAAAATACCTATGCCAACACTTCCAAGGAAAAAATCCTAAATATTCCAGACCTCGTTACATATTTGGGAGTCATATACATGTCCTCCTATTGTTTCCTTGTGAATTGCTTGCCAGTCTCTATTCCTTATCTTTTCTAACCTCCCCTGATTGATTCCTATACATATCAGGTAACTTTCTATATGCCCTAAGGTTACTTTTTTAATGCAGCTTCTGTTCTAGATTAACCTAAAAACTCTGCCAGAAGCCTCTCACTTAAGAATTCCCATATCCCTTAATCTTTGCCTACTGATTTCAATCCCTGATAGGGAAGGGAACCTCTAGCCTGCAGTCCAAATGTCTTCTTGGCCTCTTCTGATTCTATTGCCTTTCCCTCTCTAATTATTTGCTACCAATACCTTAGTTCCTTTGCAAGTTTTCTCCAGTAAATTTCAGCCCCCTGTTACCTATTTCTCTGTACCCTTAATTGCAGTCATCCCTATTGGCAACCCTTCTCCATTCTTGTGTTGGCTTAGTTCTTATAATACTTTCTGCTACTTTATGAATATAATAGTCTGTATGGCTGTTGCTATTCTCCTTTAGGATCTGCATCCAAAACCCCACTTTCTTCATACTTCTTGACCAACCGCCCACTTCAACATCCCTTTCCATTTTGAATTATAGCTTTCTGCTTGTGTTATGTCTATGAGTCTTAATTGTGTAGCTCTAAAATATCCATTTAGATCAAGTAATCCTAAACCACCTTGTTCTATTGGAAGGATCAACTTTGACCCTTTCCCTCTCATATAAAATCCATCAACTCTTTATTAACTACTGTTCACAGCTGCTCCTCTGGTTAATAAACATTTGTCCAACCTTTATATAAAACTAAAGTGACTAGACATACTCTCTGTAAAGATTATGGTGGGTTGAGTTTACCTGATCCCTATCTGTATCGTGATGTAGTATAATTTAAGCTCTTATATTTACTAACAAAGAAATTGTATGACTCTAAAAGGAAGATGCTGACATTTTAACAAGTTTTAATGTCGATTACTTTGATAGGCTGACACTGTGGTTCTGCTTTGTTAAAAGACTGGTACCTGCATATGTTATGAAGGTGACCGGTACTTTTAAAAATGTGATAATGAAGACAGCATTTCTCAAAGGCTGACTCTGATATCACCTATCCATTACAGTAGTACAGGTTTACAGGAAGAAATACATACATACAAATATTTCAAGCACAGGCATTAAAACCCCTTCTAGCTTGCCAATATACTACAACACTTGTTCCCATATTAAGTGTCCAGGCTGTTCTCAAAAATACCTAAACTAGTACCTGCTGTAATGTAATTTGGTAGTCTGTCCCATGCATGAGCTACTTTGTCAGAGAACCAATTATTACACATCTCATTCCTATCGAGTCTTCTACATAGGTTGTCTGATGACTTTCTAGTACTTTTTGGTAACCTCAAACATTCCCAGAGGTAGTGGTCTCTAAATGCCCTATATACTAGAATAAGATCTCCTTTTAGATATCTATAAGAGATACTGTACAAATTCAGCTATTTTAGTCTTTCCTAACAACTTACATTTTCACATCCATGGATACCCTTGGTACATTTCTGCTGTACTCTTTCCAGTCTACTCATGCTTGTTTTCTTATAGGGTTTCCATATTGTTATTCCACACTCAAGTTTGGGTCTAATGTAACTAAAAAACGATGACTTCATCATTTTTGATTTCCTAGACTTTATAAATCTTTTTATACAACCTATAGTTCTATAACTATCATTAACCAATTGGTTGATACGATTAAAAAAACTGTATTAAATATTCACTTTTCAATTTATGTCTCCCAAATCTCATATGCATAGTTTTTGGTGTATTTATCAGCATATTATTCTCCTGTGCCCAAATGGTCAATTTAGTCAACTTATTTTGCAGACATGCCTTACCTGTAACGCATGTACTCAGTTTACCCCAATTTCAGGTCATCTGCATATAGACAGTAGAACACCTCAAATTAAAAAGGTAGGTCTGAAAGATGCAATCTAAACAAGTAGGAGTCTAGGACAGAGCCCTGTTGGACACCCTGACTGTAACTAAGGATTTCATCTGTCCAGTTGCTGTATGATACTTGCCATATCCTATTTGTAAGCCATGAAGCTATCCATCTTATCAACAGTACATCAACACCTAGTTGTACTAATTTATCTATCAGTGTTTTGTGTACAACTCTGTGAAATGCTGAAGTTAAACTATATAAATTACATCACAACACAATTTTTCATTCATAGCTGTTATTATATTGTTATAGAACATCATGTTACAGGTGGTAATACATCTGTTTTCAACATATGCATGCTGTTACATGGTGTCAAGTCCCAACCTATCCAGTTCTGACAATAACGTATCCAATATTACCTTCTCCATTATTTTTCCACAACACGAAAGTAGACTTAAGGGTCTATATGACTCTGGGTTTGTCCTACTCCCCTCTCCCTGGAAGACAGGTTTAATAAGTGAATGTCTCCCATCTTGAGGAATATCTCCATATTTATATGACCTAGTGAATAATAGATATAATGGTACTGTAAGTTCTTGCTGCAGTGTTCTCAGGTCATTGTTACTAATTCCGTCTCCTCCATGTGCATTGTTTGGATCCAGTTTGTGCAGTTCTTTTTCAATACAATCTAATTTGATTCCAGTATCTGGGGTTACCTGGATGTCACGAAGACAACTTATTGCCCCTTTTGTGGAGCCAACCTGTTTTGCATAAGATTTTGTAAATATATCTATAATCTGTTGCGTCTGAGAATAAATTTTAGAATTTGCACACAGTTTATCAATTTTTGTGTCATTACTCCTTCACATCTTATGTATCTATAAAAAGCTTTACTGTTATGCTCAATATCTTTAAATAAATGTTCTTCGAAATTTTCTTGATCTTGTCACACACTCTGCTTAATCTGTTTGTCCAGCTTATTTCAGTTTTCAAAGTTGTAGTTCGACCTCTCTTCCATTTCTTATATATTTTTGTTTCTCATCTTAATCCGATATCTTTTTCTTATGGAAATATATCCCCCTGATGTTGTATGCCTAGATCCTGACGTTAAACATTTTTTTGCACTCAAACAATTTCTCTTTCAAAACTTTCCACATTCCATCTGCAGTTTTTCCACTGAACACCTCACTCCAGTTAGTTTTACATAGTGACCGTTTTGTTTCCATATAATCTGTAATTAACCTTCTGTGCATTGGTTTAGATTTCAGTTTGGCAGGATTATCTAGCAACAAATAAACCTTTATAACCCCATGATCACTGCACATCAATGGTGGTAAAACTTGACTTGAAGTAACAGTAATTTTTTAGGAACACAACATCTATTATGTTCTGTCCCAAGGTATTTTTTTTTTTTTTTTTTACAATCAAACAATTGCTGTTCCTGAATATATGTTGTGAATAATTTTCTTACTAATTTTGTTGAATCAATATTATCCCAGTCTGTTATAAAATGGCACTAACAAACTGGGTGAGGTAGATGAATGTGTGTTTTTTTGAATGCAAATGTGGATGGGATGCTAACTGGGGAAAATGTACCCAAATCCAACATAAACATGGATTACATAATGCACTAGGAGTGGAACACAGAGGTCTAATAAAATTATCAAATTGCTTTACAGTAATTTCTGACTTATTAAATGAAGGCAGCTAGGGAGATGACTGGTACTGAAAGGCTGGATTAGCAGTATGCATAAGGCTTTAAGCACAATTACTTCTCAGTTTCAGCAGAGAATTAAACATGACTAGGAAGTAATGTTAGACAAAGAAAAATGATACCACTCTGTGATGGACTTGCCAACTACCATTATATACAACAAACTACAGAAGACTTGGAAAATGTACTTGGAAGTGTCTGCACAAATATTTTTATATTCTGCAATGACTGACAAGAATGTTTCAAAATGTGGCTCTAATTTGGATGTTCTAAGCAATTGGAATTATACTCTGTAGCCTTGTCCAAGGTGTAGTGGGGAATAAAGTGGAATTAACTCAACTGATAAAGGATGTGTCAAGCAAAAATATAGAGACAGCTAGGGTACAGGAGGCATGTGTACAGAAATATAGAAACAACTGGAGTTCTATTCTTACTGGGATGTGTTGTTCACATACACGGTACAAGGAAGGAAAACAGAATTTTATTTTAGTTAGTAACAGTGGCTAGGAAGGCCATTATAAGGAAATGGAAAACTGATGACGTTTTTACTGTGGATGATGTAATACACATTACTGATGAATTAGACAAAAGACAAAGACGTTCAGCAAAGAAAAAAATCAGGGAATAAATATGTGGCACAATGGTTGCTAAAGTGTATGTATAAAGACAAGTACTTTTCAGCTGATTCAAAATGTATCTAGATTTTTTTTTCAGTATTCCTTTGGCAAGTAGTCTGCAAATTTTGACATGGAGTCCATGAAATAGGTCACCCTGGTGTCCTAGCTCATTGTGTTGTGACAGTCATCCTTACTATGCTGTTATACTGCTGTTGTCCTCCTGAACATTACCTTGTTTTCAGATTCATATTTCTGGAACTGAAGTCTTGTCTGTGGTGTTATCCATTATGCAACAACATTATATGTCACTCAACAGACCTGCTACTGATGGTCCACATCCTTTTTACCCTATGAACCCCCCCCCCCAACACCTTTTGCTTCTACAAGAGATGTTACTGGCATATGATGAGCAACTGAGGTAGAATGTGTTGATAAACTTGAAACCTGGGTGTGCTGGCTGCTGCAATAAAAACAGAATGCAAGACTTACTGTGAATCTGTTTGAAACATCCAGGGTATCATTTGGTTACAAAGGCTGGGGAGACCTGGGCACCACTGGTCCACATGAGGGCACTGTAATCCAGTGTTAGGATCATTCACAAGACTAACATTATCCTAGACTCATTACCTGGTGCTAACCTAGCTTTTGTTACACAGATCTAGTTGGGACAAAAACTTCAGTCCTCACTTGGTGGCTGCTGTAACTCTGGGTGCTCTGTAATTCAGAACACAGGCATGACAACTACAGGTGGATTAATGATCTGCTGCACTTGGCCAATGTACATGGTGTCACTACCAGCTCTTTCAAGTATGTCAGACATCCTCAGCAGCTCCAAAAACACTCCATCTAAACACCCACTACAATACATACAGCTGCACCACATGTAGCCTTATCTTAAAAGCCATAAAGCAAGCCACCAAGAAACCCAATATTTTAGTCAAAGGAGACGAAATAGTGAGACACAGATGACATGCCACTCTCCAGGCTAAATAAAGAGAAAACCACAGTCAGCTGTCTGTTAAGGGGCAGGCCCCACCAAATCATGCACACACTTGGGTCATTAGACCACAAGAACCAGTACGACTCTGTCATAGTCCATGTAGGTGTAAATGACCTGAAGCGTACCTCCCTGGACTATATGAAAGACAAATTATGGAGTCATTGGACTTTGTGTCCCAGGCTGTGTATCAGCCTAGCACTGAACAGTATTCTACCTTCACAGAGGATGATGTCAGAACATGAAGAGAAAAGGATCGACTTCAATGATTGGCTTAGCTTCTGGTGTCATTTCAAAGGGGTGCAGTATTTATCAGCATGGGGGAATATGGTCAACAGACCACATTCATTTACGAAGGATGGCCTGCTCCTGTCCCTTCTCACCTTTCAAATATTGGCTAAAACACTGTCTTCTCCCTAGAGTCCCTTTTTCAGGCAATACCAAAAAATTAACTTTCTGACATATCAAAACCAACTCAAGGGAATCTAAAGGTGTTACTGCTCAATGCCAGGAGTCTAGTCAAGAAACTCCACACACTCCAAACTCTTCTCATCTTGGAAAATACGGACATCTGAGCATTTATTTACACATGGTTTAAAGTTGTGCAGAGCACCCCTGCAGTGTGAAGCTATAATGACTTCCACACATTTAGGCCAGCTACTGCACAGGCTGGGATTAAAGATGGAAATCTCTCAATATACATCAATAACAAGGTCACCTCAAGGCTGGTCAAAAAAGATGATTATCTTAATCTTCTCCACATCCAAATTACCACAGGCAAAGTTCCATACTATACCTTTGAAAGCTATAGGTCCCCCTCTACGACCCAAGAAATCCATACCACATATTTACACTTATTGGAGACACTCAGCATTCAACCCAATACTATATTAATGGGCAACTTTAACTAACTCACTATAAACTGGGAATCGTATAAGATTCCAAACCTGCAGGCCCACAGATTCCTGGGCTTTGTAAACACTAACACACCCTGGACCAGACAAGTCCGCACTTATCCCTAAAAATAATCTCTATGGCAACAAACCTGTTGGATGCATTTGGTATAAATTGAGAATCATGTATGACCCCAAACCTGCTAGGTCAGAAATTCCTGGATTTCGTAAACACCAACATCCTGAACCAGGTAGTCCACACATCTACTATGGGAGCAAACATACTGGACCTGGTCCTAACTAACAGGGCACTGTACCTCCCCTAATGTAAAGTCCTCTTTGGTAAGGTCAGCCCATACAGCTGTCTCCTTGGAAATAAAAATAAAACCCCTGAACCCAGCTAACACAATAGCATTTAGGAATTATTCTAACTCAATGTCCTTTTCTAGTTTTATCAGGTAAAAAATAAATAAATAAATAGTGTGCACAAATAAAGACAACTTTTCTTGATTACCATACCAGATATATCCTTGAATTTCAGAGTCTATTACTTTCTTTGTCAATGCCTCTAAATATAACACAAATAACAAAGGGGAAAGAGGACACCCCTACTTGTTTCCTCTGTGGAGAACACATTATCAATTTTGGCAACTCCTTTGTTATTCTTGTAGCTATTATGACCACAAGCACTTTATAATCATGATTCAAAATTCAATTGAAATGGGCCTATATAAAGCTGGGTCTGATGGGTCTCTGTCTTTAGGTATGACAGCCACCACAGTTTTATTTCAGGATGTTGGTGCTTCCTCTCCTTTTAAATACTGTTAAGCAAACCTCCAGATCTTTCACTTTCTTCCCTCCTAGCTTTCAAACATCCACAGGAATACCATTTAATCCTAAAGACTTTCTAGCAGACTGATTATACTTCATTATATCTGCTCTCCTCCCATCTTAACTGTTAATTATTGAGCCTCATCTACCTTTAATCTCGGCATATCGAAGTCTTCCGTAAATATTTACATTTGTGCTTTTGCTTGAATTCCACGTTCCTCTGCTTTATACAGATTTTCATAAAATTTCCAAAACATCTCCAGTACCTCTACGGGATCTCTGGTTGTTTTTCTTGTTATAGACTCCCAAAGTTTGGTAATAACCCTTTCAACTTTCTGTTACCTGAGTCATTACCTGAGTCATTGTGCTAAAACTTTTTGTGCTCTGGAGTTGTCAAAAAACATTTGCTTAACAGCAATCTTTCTAAATTCAAATATATTATCCAATTACTCCCTTATTTTCTCTTTGGCACTCTGCAGTTGTGCCTCTTCTTGTTCTGTGAGATCCACCTTAGTCTGCAGTACTTTTAACTTCTGTCACCCCCTCTAAATAACTTTTGTTGCATCTTAACCAGATCTCTTTTTCTTTTATTTCTACTCTATTTTAAGCTCCACTTTCATTTTATTCTACTCAGTAGCTATAACTTCTGAAGAAAATTCTATCCTCCCTAGTAACTCTCAAATTATTTCTACTACCTGTTCCTGAAATTCTACTTTTTTCACAGGTATCAAAGGATAACAGGATACTACTAGGCTAAATGCCCTTATGGGCCATTTTAAGCCTAGCCAATTACCCCAAGTGAGAATAAAACCCTGCACCTTGTGTCTGTAAGGTAAAGACCTTAACCCTTATGCCAACCTCCCAACAGATAGGTAGGCCGGGAAGCACTAGTGTCTCATTTGTACTTCATTACCCTACAGTTTTATCCTATTTGGTAATGGCACATGATCTGAAATAGTTACTGGATACATGTCGAAGCTTTCAGTTAAATGGACATGTTCCTGTGAAATACAATTTCTGTCTAGTCTAGCCCAGTTATTTTACCTTGGGGTATAATGCATAAATTCTCTAGAGTTCCTACTACTTAATTCATGTCATCTGTACCAAATAATTTCATAAATTTCTTCAGAAATCTACCCTCTTTTGTTATATTTTCCCTTCAAGGTTCCCCAAATACATTCTCACTGTTGCAAATCAAGTTATAGTTCCCATAACTTGATTTGGGGTGTAGTTCCTATTTCCCATACACTCATCAATTCATCATTTTTCTTGGAGTGCTAATGAGGAACTTTGCTTGACATAGATGGGTAACTTATTCCAGAGTATGGGAAGTCTGTGTGACAGGAATCTATCCCTCCAGTCCATACAGCCTACCTCGATCTGGCTAAGGCTTTCGATACAATACCCCACTCGGGTATCATTGAAAAACTCATCAGCTTAAATGTTAACCCATACATCACAAGATGGGTTGCAAACTGGCTGAGTGACAGAACCCACAGGGTCACAGTTGCTGGCGCCATGTCAGACTCAAAGCCTGTCACAAGTGGTGTCCTCAGTCCTGGGCCCACTCTTGTTTGGCATCTACGCAAACACAGGAGGGTTATGGCTGACAAAGTTTGCAGATGACTGCAAATCTGACACAGATATCCTTCAGAAGGGTCTCACAGAAACGGATAACTGGTGCCAGAGCCACGGGCTAAAGTTAAATGCCAAAAATGATGAATATACCCTTGGGAAAAACAAGGTTACCCCTAGCTACCAAATAGGTGGCAATCCACTGAGCACAGAAAAGTTATCAGGGACCTGGGGACCCAGGTTGATAGTAGTCTGTCATTCGACACCCATGTAGCTAAAGTAGTTAGGAAGACCTTCTACATTGCCCACCTTATCATGAAGGGATTCTCATCTAGATCAAGGAGGTCATAGTCTCCCTTTACTTATCACTCATCAGACCAATGATTGAGTACAATGCCCCATTCGAATGTATCTGACCCGACACTTGCAGCAGCTGGAGAGGCCACAAAAGTTCCTCACCAAAAGGATAAAGGGTCTCAAAATCTGTCCTATGCTGCCCGACTGAAAGAACTCCAGCTCTATTCAGTCCTCGCTTGCTCAGAGGTGACCTTTGCCTAACATACAAGGCCATGTCAAACCCAGATTTGATGAATATGCTTCACCTCAAAAATCTAGATCCATCAGAGCCACAAGGGAGACTTAACCCCCACACGGCTATTAATAGGGCGTGCTGGAGGGATAGATTCATCACCCAAAGACTCCTATGCTGTGGAACAAAATCCCGGTACATGTGAGGCAGAGCTGGCCTTGTTCAAGAGAAATCTTGACCAATGGATGGGAGAAGGGATTACCTAAGTGTCACTGCTCGACAGAGGCACAGCAAAATAATGGGTATAGTTCCCCATACTAAAGGAAACGATGGGCTAGGCTTGTAAATGCCCTCGGGCAGATAGCCTAGTATGAACCTATGAACCTATGAACCTATAATACTCCCTGTTGAAAGTAGATTATTTCTCCTGAGATTTTCTTAAGCTCTGTAATAGCAGTTTTAGGTGGAATATAAATACATGACCGCATAATCCTCCTCCCTTGCCAGTAGTCCCTTACTATCATAAATTTACCATTACTATCTTTTTTCCTCTTCTTTCAGTATTGGAGCTCCTATAGCAATTAGCACAAGTATACCCCTTTTCCACTGTCCCTGATATTCTACTGAACATCCACCCTGAAATCCTTTCTTTAGCAAATTCACATGCTCACTTCTTTCCAAACAAGACTTCTGTAGTATTGCTATTTGCACTCTGCATTTCTTAACATAATTCAATATTCTTACCTTTTTGTCAATACCTCTGAGGCCATTTGTGCTCCAAAATAATGTATGTAGTGCAGCCATTATGATAAGAAGCTGATATTACTATTATATATTTATTTCCAGCTTTTGTGATACTTGCGCCCACTAATGTTTGGCAGGTTGATCCTTTACAGTGTTGTTTCTTATCTCCATTAGAGCCTATGCCACATTTTACAAAGATTTTTGTTTTAATTAAAAAAAAAATACAAAACAAAAAAACACATCCCCAGAACACTCCATAACCTATTAGTTTAAATCAAACATACAAAATTATGTACATTTTCAAATGATGAAGTTTAATCCTCCTGATAAGAACAATCGTCTCAAACTGACAGCTGCACAGAGAAGCATTAACTAACCTAAAATTAAAGTTATCCATGCTAAAGCGCATGTTACAGCCTGGGCTCCTACTTGCACTAAAAACTAACTGCTCTTGTCTTATCTTGATTTCCATCCCAGATGTAAAAAAATACCTTCCATGCTTTCAGAAAATAAGTTTTAGCCTTAAGAAAAAATTCACTGGTTATCTTTAAATAAAAGTAAATTATACATTGTTCTAGTAAATGCACTTGCGTATCCAGTTACCAAAAAAGCTACTCTTAGTTACTTCCAATAATTTCAAACTAATTTTTACTGAGCTGCTTGACCTTGTACCTTTTAATTTTATGTTTCTCTAAGAAAATAATATCCAGACCTCTTGATTTATTGTCTTCACCTTTAGTTAGCTTGTTTCCGTGAAAACAAGAAAACAACATGCACTTCTCTACTAACCTGAACATTTATTTGCTAAAGGAAAATTATTCATAACATCATTGGCTCTCATTTTTTTTAAAATGCTTGCTTACACAAAAATGTCATTAGATTAAGCAAGGGCATTAATCTACACATTCACCTATGCAAAAGAATAGAATTCCACTCTATATACATTCATACTTTAGTATTCAGTACACTTTTATGTCCCATCTTTCCATCCCAACAGCCCATTAACTCAAATGTACTTTTGTTGCGTCTTTCTTATCTTTTAATATTGTAATGCCTACATTTCTTAAAACTAAAAAAAGATAAAAAGTATTTAGTTCTTTGGTATCTTCACACACAGCACAAAAATGAAGAAGAGTGTATGCCTTTCAGTCCCCCCACAAGTTTAACAGAGTCAACAAAAGTCCAGTTTTTTCCAGCCACTCTACTCGACACTCATTAGACCCATTATAGAATACAATGCCCCTCTTGGAATATACCTCACAAGACATCTGCAGCTGCTAGAAAGGCCACAGAAGTACCTCAGAAAGAGGATTACTGGCCTCAAACAGATGCCCTACACTGACTCTCTCAAAAAACCTCCAGCTTTACTCCGTAGCATATCGCCTATTCCAAGGTGATCTCTACCCAACATATAAAGGCCATGTCAAACCCAGAGCTGTTGGACATGCTACCCCTAAAGAAATCCCAATCCCTCTGAGCTACACGCTCTAGGGACCTAAACCTTGTCACCACAATAAAGTGGAAATGCTGGAGGGATAGATTCCTGTCACACAGACTTCCCATACTCTGGAATAAGTTACCCATCTATGTCAAGCAAAGTTCCTCATTAGCACTCCAAGAAAAATGATGAATTGATGAGTGTATGGGAAATAGGAACTACACCCCAAGGATCACTTCTGTGGTTCTGCTCGACAGGGGCACAGGAAAATAACTTTCTTGGGTGATGTAAGCCAGGGAACCTTGTTGGGTAGGCTTACTTAGGCCCTTCGGCCAATAGCCTAGTACCTACCTATGAGCCTATATAACATGCAGTTTACATTATGAAATGCTTTATATGAATACAGTTAAGAAAAAATATTGTTTTACTTAGTTACTTTTCCTTTTAGTGCCCTCCCAAGCTTTAATGACATGAAGAAGGCTATATGCCTTTCAGTCCCCCCACAAGTTTAATAGAGACAACAAAAGTCCAGTCTTTTTCAGCCACAATTTCTTGTAAAGCCATACTTCACAGATGTAATTGATGCTTTATGGTCTCACATTTATTCACTAATTTCAGTGTTGCTGGTCTTATTCCTTTTCACCTCCAGCCATTTCAGGTCCATGGTACCTCTGATTCTTCTAGTTAACTCCCATGGTTTTTTTCTGTCTCTCAAGCATTTTCCTTCAGATCACTGGAAAAGATTTTACTGTCAAGTCTATCTATGAGCTTTATTATGAGAAGAATAAGAAGTAGAGTCCCTTCTGTATGATGGTTCACTTTTTGCTGGACAAACTTTTGCATTTCTTCCTTGCCTGTTCTGCATCAAAAATTACTCTGATCCTCCAGAAAAAATAAATATTCTGAGGACAGCTGGATACAGAAGCTTGAATATTAACACCTGCCTTTCAACATTTTCTGATTGCTGGGTTAAATGTGCTCCTCTTCTGCCTGGTGTACAGTCACTAATTTTCCACAAACACTCTTGCTGTCTCCAAGTTTTAATACTTTGCCCTTCTGCCACAGTTTTGTCAGGATAAACCTTTTCTGCTGGCATGACTACAGCTTTACTAATACAGGTCTTGCCTGCTTTTGCATAGTCACATTTGGAGCATATACTCAATATGCTCTTTCAGTTATCTTATTGTGGAATACCAGTCAAGTTACTTATTTGTGCTTTTATAAAAGTAATACAGCCTGTCCCATACAGTTTCTCATGTACAGCAGGAAATCTCAGGTTCTCTGTGTGCTTCATCTTCTAACTTTATCATTTTTTTAAACAGCTCTTCTTGAGCAGTCTCATAGTCAGCCAGCTTTTTTCTTCATTTTGACTTCTGACTTTTGCAGCTGTATTAGTTCACGTGAATAGATGTTTAAAGATTCCTTCATTTTTTCCAGCCTTTTATTTGAGTTGATACAATCCTTCAGTTTTTCACTTATTTTAATCAGCTCTGAGCACATTTCTCTTATTTTTCCTCTAAATTACTGAAAGCGTCTAGTGTACCAAAGCTGGAGGCTGAACTGATTTTTGCTTAACAGCTGCAAGTTTCTTCCCAATTAGTGTTTTCTTTTCATCTTTTCTAATTCATTTTCTTTCAGATTCTAGAAGTTTCTTCTTTACTGGCAGCCATGCAGTGTACTTACTTTACAGTAACTGAATTTTACTTAAACAGGCAGAATTACTGGCAATTATTTTTCAGTTTTTGTTTTTGTCCTTGGAGGGATGAAATTAAGCTACTGATCAGTGTGTAGCCATCTTGAAAAGACCAGAAATCCTACCTTTATCAACTTTACATGCTCATTTCTTATCCCCATCAACCTGTTTGCTAATGTAGTCCATCACTAGTATGTAAAGCAGTGGGCACATAAATGAACCCTGATGCACACCCAATCCCACAGGGAACCCCTTAGTTAGACTGAACACTGTTCATACTTCAGTAATTGGGTCCCCTGTACATAGTTTGCACTAATCTTAGCTTCTGTTTTTTGGACTTCAAACCACCACAGGACTGCCCAAATCATCTCCTTGGGACCTTGTCATATAATTTCTTCAAATGTAAGAACAGTCACTTGGACTCTTCTCATCTCTAGATTCCTCTCAATTACCTGTCTCACTGCAAACATTGGGTAAGTTGTGATACATCCTGATCTGAATCCCAACTGCTCATCCCCCGTCCTACTTCTACCTACTCTGCGTACTCATTTATTAGTCATATGAAAGTTATTGCAGTGCATCCATGAACATTAACATACCAACCATACATGGTTTTGGCAGGAATCAATCCATGTGTAAACAACTACTCTAGATTTACAATTATGACACTTTTTATCGCAGAAATTGTCTCTGTTAAATGAAATATTTTATCTATAATTAGTACAACCAAAACTTTTATTGTCATTTTTGCTTTAGAAACTGTATGTTTAAATGCAATGTTTCTACTAGTACTTTTGTACATACTGTAACAAAAGCTTTGATTGTAATTTTGTTTGTAATAATTGTTTTGTTTTTGGAGCTTTTCTCCCCAGGACTCCATTGAAAATTGGTTCTTCTAGGCCCAATGGACTATCCTGGTAAGCCAACTGCAAATAAATAAATAAATAAGTGCATTTCCTGAAGCAATGCTATTTGCAGTCTGCATTTCGTAATATAATTCCATACTCTTACCTTTTTGTCTGTACCAGTAAGGCCATTTACATGCAAAAATAATATGGATTTAACTTAGCCATTATGATAAGAAGTTAATGTTCCCACACATTATACATAGGTTCATAGGTGTATACTAGGCTAACTACCATCAGGGCCCTTACAGAACTTGGCCTTGCAACCCAAATGTGACCTACAAATCTGATTTATATGGGGTGATTTACTGATTGCTTCTGTTCATTAGAGGCACAGGAGCCAGATCATGGGTGAATTTCTGATTATCCATCCAACGGTCCAAGTTGCACTTAACAGGGATAGGGAGCCTGTTCTAGAGAATGTGAATTCTCTGAGAAACCTTTCTACCACTCCAACATACCCTATTTATGTTACAAGCAAAATGTAGGTCTTTTAATCTAGTAATGCTGATGCTGTTTATTTTATGAATGTGCAAAAGGTTCATAAAAACAGGGTCCATGGATGTCATGTATGCCAGGCAAAGATGACCTTTCAGAAGTCTGTATGATACTGAGTGAAGAGAAAGGGCTTTGAGACCGGATATTGTGCTCACTCCTGGCATTCTTTTTGTAAGTAACCTTTGTAGATGGTCCAGATGCTGCAGGTATCTGGTCAGATACATACTGAAGTGGCCATTATACTCTTTGATGGGTCTGATGAGAGCAGAGTACAGTGGTTTGATGACTTCTCTGGACCAAGATGCCATGCCCTTGCCTATAAGTTGAGCAACACAGAAGGATATTTTTACTACCTTGGACAAATATTGGTCAAAGGCTAGGTTACTATCTACAAGAGTTCCCAGATCCCTAAATAGTGAATCACCTTTTAAGGGTGTTTTATTGATGACACAGTTACCTAGCATGACAAACATCCCAAAAGGAACTATAATCCATTTATTGGTATTGGGTTAAGCCATAACTTTGTACTCAGGCATATGTTTGTATAAGACCTTCCTGAAGGGTGTTCTCATCTTGGGGTGATTCAATGACTGCTCCCAGTTTGCAATCATCTGTGAACTTGGTTAGCCAGAGGCCTTTGACATCTGAGACGTAGATACTAAAGAGGAGAGGCCTAGCACAGGGCACTGAGGGCCTCCATTGATGACTGTCCCACTTGTAGAGGTGGCTTCACTGATTCTAACTTCCTGGGTCTCATCAGTGATCCAGTTAGCTACCTAGTGTGTTATATAAAGGGGTTTACATCTAGCTCCATAAGTTTGTCGACAATATCCAAGTGGGGTATTGTATCAAATACTTTAGCCAAATCTATGTTTGCAGTATGCACCATTTCCCCTAATCCATTGCTTTAGTGACCTTTTCAAACAAGTCCACCAGATTCCGTAAGCATGACCTTCTTTTAACAAAGCCAAACTGGGAAGGATCCAGTGTCTGGAGGTCTCTTATGTCTTTGATAATTTCCATGATAATTCTCTCCATGGCTTTGCAAATAAGAGTTGTCAGACTAATGGGACTGTAGTTCCCAGCATCTGTTGAAGGCCCTCCCTTATCAAGGGGGAATGGCAGTCTCTGTCCTCCATTCACATGGCACAAAGCCTGTTATAAGACTATAATCAGATAATGACTCCAGGAGTCATGATAAGGCATATTTTAGACTATTCAAGAGGATGTTATTGGGGGCCACTGAGGCAGCATTCTTGGCTTTAGTGAGCGAAGTCAGTGCATGCTTCCTAGTTATAGCTGGACGGGTTATGTTTGAGGGTATTTTTAGGAGGATGGTTGGAGGTAAGAGGTGGGTAATGACAGCTTTTTTGAATTTGTATTTCCAACACATACATATTCAGAACACCCTCATAATCTCTCAACTTAGAACAAACACATACAACTATCAACCTTCCAGATAGGACCAATGGCCCCAAATTAACATCTGCACACACATAGGCATTGCCTAACGTAAAATTAAGGTTACCCATGCTAAGGTGCATCCTACAGACTATGCTCCCACTTACCCTAATTGCAGTCTTTTTTAGCTCTACTCCACTCCTAGATGAGAAAAACAGCTTGTATTCTTTCAGAAAACAACTTTCAGCCTTAAAAAGTGCACTGGCTATCTTTAAATAAAACTAAATTAAAGACTGTTCAATTAAACACATCCAAGTATTAAGGATTCTAGGAAAGCTGCTCTCTCTTATTCACTTCTAATAATTTCAAAATATTTTTTACTGAACTACTTGCCCTTGTACCTTTACATTTTGCATTTCCCTCAGCAAACAATGCTCAGAACTCTCTAAATTAATTGTGCTCCCCCGTAGAAAGCTCCTCTCCATGGAAACAGCCAGGAATGAGAAAAAAAAAACTAAGCTCCAAAAATGCTGGATAGAGTTCTGTTTTGAATGAAATTGAAAATAACAGAATGCACCACTGCCTTCAGCTGCAAACTTCTTGACTCCCACTTAACATTTGCTAAGGAAAAAAACAAACTAGTATCATTGCATATGCAAGACACTTAGCACTTCTCATGATATTCATAATTTGTCTTATTTTTCAAGCGTACTTGCTTACAGAATACACTTTTTTTTTAGACTAAGACAAGGACATTAATCCACACATTCACCTGTATTAAAATAAGAGAAAACATCTGAACTCTATATATAATATAATTCGTACACTTTTACATCATACCTCCCAATTCCATTAGTCCAAGATTACAGCACATTAACTTAAACATGCTTTTTCTAGCCTTTCCTCTCTTCTTACATTGTAAAGCCTATATTTTTAAAACTAAAAAAGTACTTGTTTACTTTAATATCTTTTTTACATACAAAAGACTTGCCCCCACTCCTACATTAAAAATTCCCCAGACTACATAATACATAAACACTGCTTTACTACATAACATGCAGTTTATATCGTGAAATATTTTAAACACATACTATTAACAAACATTTTTTACTTAGTTACGTTTTCCCCATTTTACTATCATTCTAAACATTAACGACAAAGTGGTTTATATGCTTTACATTCAACCCACAGGTTTAATAAAGTCAATGCAAGTCCAATCTACCTCAGTCACTGGTTCTTGCAATGCCTTATTTCACAAATGTGATCGGTGCTTTATAATCTCAGACTCTGGTTCACGTCCGCGGTACTCTCCTATTCTTCTAGTTAACTCACATACTTTTTATGCTTCTTCAAGCATATTCCTTTGGAACTTTGAAAAATGTTCTACAGCAAATGTTCTTTATGAGTTTTATTGTCAGAAGAATGAGAAGCAGAGTCTTCTCCTGTTTGAGGGCTCACTTTTTGTTAGCAAAACCTTTGCATTTCCCCCTTAGGCTGCTCTGCATCAAAAAATGTCTTTGAACCTCCAGGAAAAAATATGCTGAAAGACAGCTGGATACAGCAGCTTGTATCTCACACCTCCTTCTTGACATTCCCTGATTTTTAGAATAAATTTGCTTTTCTTCTGCCTGAAGTACAGTAAATAATCATTTTCCACAAACAATTTGCTGTCTCCAATTTTTCATACTTTTCTCTTCTTCCGCAGTTTTATCAGCATCAACTCTTTCTGCTGGTAAGGCTACATCTTTACTAATACAGGCTTTGGCTGCTTTCGTGTGTCCAGGTTTGGAGTATACACTTAATGTTCTCTTTCAATTAACAAATCCTTATGTGGAATATCAGTCCAGTTACTTACATGTGCTTTCATAAAATTAATAGTCTGTTCTTTCCAATTTCTCTGGTACAGCAGAAAATCTCAAGTTTTCTCTGAGTGCTCTGTCTTCCAACTCTACCATTTTTTTGAAACAGTTCTTCTTGAGAAGTCTTATTCAGCCAGCCTTTTCTTCATTTCATCCTCTGATTTTTTCAGTGTTTTCAATTTATATGAATGGGCGGCACAGTGGTGCAGCGGTTAGAGTTGTCGCCTCACAGCAAGAAGCTCTCTGGTTCAATTGTTGACTGGGGTGCCTTCTGTGCAGAGTCTGCATGTCCTCCCTGCATTTGCATGGGTTTCCTCTGGGTAATCCGTTTTCCTCCCACATTCCAAAGATGTGTTTGGAGCATTTCTCCCTGGGCTTCCACTGAAAATGGGATCTATCTCAGTTGGACTTTCCTGATAAACAGCTATTAAATAAATAAATAAATGAATAGCTAGTTAAAGTGTCTTCTATTTTTTCCAGCCTTTTGGTATTTGAATTGGTATACCACTTCAATGTGTCATTCATTTTAATCACCTCTGAGTACATCTGATTTATTTTTTTCCTTTAAATTAGTAGAAGCCATCTCTTGTACCAAACCTGAAGCCTGAACTACTTTTTGCTTAACAGCTGCAGGATTCCTCCCAGTCAGTGTTTTCGCTTCACCTTTTCTAGTTGATTTTCTGTCATGTTCTCTCAAATTCTTCTTTGCTGGCATCCAGGCAGTGGACTTGCTATCCAGTAATTGAATGTTACTCAACCTGAAAGAATTACTAGCTCTTATTTCTCAGTTTCTTTTTCCACAACGGAACAGCTGAAATGAAAGCTGCTGATCAGTGTGCAGCCATCTTTAAAGTCCTTGAAGGACACCTCTCCCTATCCTACCAAAATTAAAGCCAGCCACTGTGCCCAACCTGTAAAGTTACTTTAAGTTTGTTTCCAAAAGCCTGAAAGAATAGCCTGCACATCTTATTTTGGAACACTTAGTTCAACTGAATCTGCCCCAATGGCTTTAGCAAGTACCCCGGATAAGACAGTAGAATATGTGTATTTTAAACCCAGCTTGCAGTATAAATGCATAATTTTAAATGTACTCACGGATGGTATATTGTATTTGGCACCAGTGTCCACTTCAACCATGTCTGCTTTGTCACAAATCCATACTTCATCCATAGTTTTTCTGATCAAAATTAAATTTATATGTTGTTCACAGTTTTAGTTCCATTTTACATGGACACTGGCCATTTCTGAATGCACTACCTCTCTGTACAACATGCATAGTATTCACATAATACACTTCAAATGTACTCATTTCTGACTCTACCTGTTGATCTGATTCCATAACATTAACAATCTACAGATGTGTCTTTTTCTGTTTTATCTACATACTAACAAAATTATTACTGCCTTGCACGTTATCTACGAATTGGATTTTTAGCTCTTGAATCCACAACATGCCTTTTCATGCCTGTATCCATACAGTTTAAATAGGGTGCGGTTTCTGCCTCATTAGTTACCTAACATCATCGTTTGTTTTACTAAACTGCATGACACTCCTTTCATTTATTTTATTATTGTTTAAAGTTTCTAAGCCTTCCTTTCACTTTTTCGCACAGTCTCAGTTTTGCAAACTTTCATCTCTCCTGCTATGACCTGGAACTGTACATTTGACAGTTTGCTTGCATGACACAACCCTATGTTTAATGTTAAGTCTTCCTTAACATCATGTCTCCTTAAATGATTATTTCTGATAAGACTATTATGAATGTGTTTTATGTTAGTGACACAAGCTTCAATACACTCCTGGATATCTTGATTTCTTGTTAAAAAAAAAAAGTAAATACCACACAAAAGGCAGAATTATCTTTTGCTAGAAATCTGCCCAAAATGTAACTTTTCAATACTACAAGTTTTTTTCTTCTCTTTGAATGAGAGAGTATTAAATGTGAATTGCTTTCTCAACTGCAGCATGAAGAAACAAGGTACACTCTGACCCCAAAGCCCCTTATAGTGAGACAGCTCAAAACACTGAATCAATGACATTCGTTTTTCTGAAAGGTTTCCAGATACTTCAGCGGTTATATGATCCACAATGAGACAGAATTTATTTATTACTCTAGTAGTCCAGTGGATCACAAATCAATTGAATTTGTGTAATCGTGAATTTCAGAATGCTTGTGCAGTTGAAATGAAGTATTTTTAGTCATTTTTATTTAAACTTGTGAGGGAAGAGGCTTAAGGTGGAGTGAGAGCAGTAAATGGCTTGCTTTACCAACTCTTGGACAGACTTACTGCTGTTTTGGTCATGAGAAGTGATTTACACAGAAACATCAGCTACATAACAGCAAAACCAAATCAAAGCCAAAAGAAATCAAGTGCCAGTATATGAAACATTTTTAATTTAACCCCATGTCTAATATGCAAGAAAAAGTACTTGTAGTTAAATACTTCAGGACTGCACACACATACACAGAGGTAGAGAATTCAAGAGTACACAGGTCTTGCTTACATCATACGCTTTTCACTCGAAACATTAGACCCATCTATGGTCACAAAACCACATCCCAGAATTGCTAGTAATTGTAAAGATACAGTAGTCACATACGTAGTATTAGGCAAATGGTTTAGTAACTACTTCATCGATTTATTTTGTTTAGTGTATCATACGAGTTGGCACTTGGTGCACTTTTTTAAATGGTAGCTTCTAAAATAACAGCCTTGCATAATAAGTGCGTGAATGAGTCTTCAGTCTAGAATAACCTGACAAAAAGGGATTTTGCAGTACCCATGGCCCTAGTAAAACAATATGTATGCTTCTCAATGTACAAACTTTACTCTGCATCTACTGTTGGTGTGATGACCTAATAGTATTTACACTTGATGTGCTAATTGCACACTCCCTGTTGTACAACGAACATTCTCCAGCAAAGCATTAATGTACAGATGTCATCACCTACTAAAAAAAAAAAAAAAAAAAAAAAAAAGCTGTGAATCTTGGACAATACAAAAAGTAAACAGCAGCTATTTTTTACACTCTAAATGGGGTTTTGCTGTTTAGTGAGTGTAAAAAAAAATAAATAAATAATGAGACCACAGAGTAATGTGGGTATGTAACACGCGAGACAAACTGCATACCTTTTTTGCTCAACAACAGAGAAAAAGACACTGCTCAACTTTTTGTTTCAATATTTCAGGTTAAAGTCCATGACGGGGGGAGTGGAATTTTAGAACTATAACTAGTTTGAAGCTATAATCTTATGCCTTCACTGACTAACCATAACTTTCAGTACTTTACCAAAAAATCACTTTAGGGGGTTCAGACCAAAATTACAGACAGTTGGGAGGAGGGGTGTGGTCGAGGAATGCAATGTCTTACACCGTTTTTTTTTTTCATTCATTTCCTCACGGTGAGACATGTAAGGTGTACTCATACAAGAGATTGGCAGTAATAACTTAGCATATTTGTGTATGTGTGCATGGTCATTAAATACTTAACTTATTAACTTGTAATTTAGATGTAAAATATTTCCTCCAGCATTAATTACATGTGTTACAGCAAGTCTGAACAATTAAGCAGAGGAACTATTTTACATCAGAAGCATAATATACATATATAACTTATTGCCCCAGTTAACAGCCACCGTGTCAGGTATTATTGCTTATCTACTTTGCAGAGTACACTGGGAGTTAAAAGAAGAAGGGTGTGGTGGACAATACCTCTTCCTAAGGCCAAGCTACATTACTGCATGGGCTACTCTATCTCACCTGAGATATGTAAAAAGTGGCTGCAGACTGTGTATTGCTAAATAATGAAAAGAGCTTGTGCCTAGCATAACAGACAAAGGACTGCTTTTAGGTAATAAAATTTGTTTCTGACAACAAGATTAGAAATGAAAGGTTTAGAAAAACTTTTCAGAAAGCAATAAAGCTGAAAGGCAAATAGAATCACATGATGTGGCCACAATTTACTGTACACTTAAAGGTGGTGATAAGAGAGGCATCTCGAGAAAAGTTTTAAAGTCACACTGCACAGGAAGCCAAGCTGCAGAAATATCTGCTAAACAATACAAAGAGGAGCAAACGCTCCATTAATGGTTCCATAGAGTAGAGAGTGAAAGGATTAATATTTAATTCTTGGCAGTAGCAGTAAAATGAGGATCACTAAGGGAGGCAATACAGCGGACTTAAAATCCATATGCAAAAAACAAATTCATAAAAAATGGCTTGACATCGCAGAACTGGAGGTGAACCACTGGTCTTTTTCAACCTATTGCCAGTATCTGCAATACAGTTAAGGATCTTTTGGACTGACTACTGCTAAAATGGAAGGGAAAAGAGGTTGGTAGCAGGGAGAAGAGACCTATTACTGGATTACAATAAGATAAATGAGCACGATAAATTTAATTAAATTATTTTTCACATCTCAAATTCACCCAAGAATGGAGTTGCGGGCAGCATCACAGTCTCTAGATGGTGCTCTATAGGGGAAGAGTTGTATGCATCCACCACCTTGGTCATCTACTGTGGTGTGCAATATTCTCAAGATAGGTGAACAGAGACCACAGACTGTACCCCATGGTAGGGCTAGCCACTCGGTGTAAAATATGGCTCTAGATGATTCGGTTGTGTTGACTAATGTCACCAAATGGGCAGGAGAAGTGCATTGAGGACTCTGCCTATTCTGACCTACGCCAGGGAACCATTCTAAAGGATGGAGGTGCACAGTTGCTCCTATTGACCAGTTTGTGCCCACCATAAAGCCCAGGAGCCCTGAGTTCATAATGTAATGGCCAGCCAGTGTCTAGATGTCCAACTTAGGTTACACGGGAAAGTTCTTTTGAGGGAAAATTAGACAAAAACCAATCAACTTGCCAAACAAACTAAGAATTGCTACATTCGGAGCATGTTCACTCACAGGATGCAGCTTAGAAGTGGATGATGTGGTGGTAAGGATTAGGCGGGACATCCTATATATCCAGGAAACACGATGGACAGGCAGTGCAGCAAAGCCACTTGGGTCGGGATCCACAGTCTACTACTCAGAAGAACAGGCTAGAAATGTTGTGGGGAATTTGGTGAGGGACAGGCTTCAGAAGGCAGTGAGGTACGTAATCAGAATTAGTGACGGACTCATGGCAGTCAGACTCCAGTGTAATGACAGAGTAGTATTCATAATCTCAGTCAATGCCGCACAGCAGGGTTGTGATACTGAGGAATAACGTGCATTCAGGAAGCAGTTGCAGGACCTACTAGATAAAGCAGGACATTAATTGGTGTTGATAATGGGTGAACTGATTGCACATACTGAGGCAGACCGAACATGTTATAAGGACTGCCTGGGTCCACATGTGTAGGGCAATAGGAATAAAGGAGGAGAGGCCATGCTAGACTTCTGTCTGACAAATGGCTTCATGGTGATCAACACATGGTTCAACAAGAGAAAGGCAGTCACAAGATCACATACAAGAGTGGCCATCATGTAACTCAGGTAGACTTTATCCTAGTAAGGAAAGGACAGTAGGACAGAATCAGCAATTACAAAGTCATCCTCAGTGAAACTGTCTGGCCGCAGCTTAGACCAATGGTTGCCACAATCAGTTGCAACAAGTGATCAGAGAAAGTTCTAAGGTCAGAGACCATGATGAAGACCTTGAAGTACACTTCAGAGAAAGCACAACAGTTCAAGAAGTTATTGGGGATCTAGCATCTCAAGAAGAGGAGGAAATAGGTGGAACTGAAGAAGAATGGCAGCAAAGCAGCATGTGTGAAGACTACACAACAGACTGTGGTACAGTTAGGTATAGAAATAAAGTACTTAAGGAAATCTGGTGGTGGAATGCAGAAATGCAAGAAATCATCAAAAGAAAGGGGGAGCTGCAGAAAAAGTGGGAGACAGAAAAGAAGGACCAAGCAAGGAAGGAATACTTGCTAGCTAGCAAAGAGACTATGAGAGGAGTTGCAATAGCAAATTAAAGGGCATCAGAGGCAATTTACCAGCTTCTGGAAAGTGACTCAGTAGATGGCACAAAGAAACCGCATCAGATTGCAAGGCAAAGGCAGAAAAATAAAGAAGACAGTCATCCATCCTTTCTATGAGATACCAGAACAACCTGCTCACCAGTCCACAGAACATCAAAGGCAGATGGAAGAAGTACTTCAAGGAGCTTCTTCTGAATGAAGAAAATCCTACAGAACTGCCCCAGACACAGCCTAAGATGAAAGAATAGGAGAAGACCACCACAGAAGTAGTAAGAACAGCACTAAGGAAAATGAAGTCAGGGAAAGCAGCAAGCTCAGATGATGTCACAGCAGATATGATTAAGATGTTGGCTAAAATAAGGGAGAAAGGCTCCTGAGGGTACTTACAGCAGTACTGCATGAAACAAGTTTCCTCTTTTTCTTCAATTTCAAATAGTGTAACCCAGATGACTGGAAAATAAGCATACTAGTGCCAGTGTTCAAGACAAAGGGGACATTCACAACTGTGGGCAGTACAGAGGTATCAAACTCCTATCACACTGAATGAAAGTTCTAGAGAGGATGATTAATAAATTAATATATTGAGTAGTAGAAAGTAAGATGGGAGAATAGCAGTTCATATTCACAGCAGGATGCAGCAAAACTAACCCAACATTTGTAGTGAGACACATACTTGAAAAGAAGCTAGAGATGAGGAATGAATCCAACTGGGCATTCTTAGACTTGGAGAAAGTATAAGACAAGGTCTCATGAAAGCTGCCTTAGGCAATCCTGCTATGGTTCAAAGCCCCAGAAACATTGGTAGAATTTGTACAGGGTATGTTCAAGGACCCAATGACTCGAGTATGAACAGTGTTCAGTCTCACAGAGGGGTTTCCAGTGGGAGTGAGTGTGCATCACGGTTCAGCTGTGGGATCAGTGATGTTCATAGTGGTGACAGACTACAAACAGTTGAAGGGGACAGATCAACAAAGTTGCTGTATGCAGATGTGGCATTACAGGCAGACTCTGAGCTAGAACTTCAGCAAAGGATAGGAGAATGGAATGCAAAACTGAAGACACTGAGTATAGATAAAACAGATGTAATGGCAGCAAATGGGGAAATCAGAAGCAGATGAGACCTGAGATAGAAGGGAAAATAGTGGAACAAGTTAATAGTATCAAGTATCTGGGAGGAGTAGTTGAGAAGGGAAGTCTGAATGAGGAGGTCAAAGCTAGAAGCAGAGGGGCTGCATCCAACTGACACAATATCAGGGTAATGTACAACAAAAGAATGTCAAAGAAGCTGAAAAGACGTAAGGAGTATACAACAGTGGTGTGACCAGCACTACTGTATGGTGAAAAAACTGCAGTAAAGGCAGAGCAGTTGAGAAAGGTAGAGATGAAGTGCTTGAGATGGGTACTAATATGTACACTGTGGGACAGACTAAGGAATGTAGACATAAGAGCAGAGGCCAATGTTGCTGCAATTGCAGAAAAGTTCAAAGATAACAGTGGTTCAGGCACATGTGCAGAAAAGCAAAATACAATCTGGTGAAGATTTGGGACAGACAGGAAGGAGACAAAAGGAAACAAGGGTGTCCAGCAAAGAAGTGGATGGACTGTGTGAGAGAAGACCTGTGACAGTCAGGCATGAGTGTCAAAGAAGGTAGGAGAGTAGCACTGAATAAACAGAGATGGCAACAGCCGATACAATTCCTTGACCCCATGAAGAAAATGAAAAAAAAGGAGTTGTTGATGATTCTTATCACACACTATTCCAGCAACGCAATGGTTCAGTATCCTTTCATTTTAAAAGACCTTACAAACTTTATATAAAATGTCTAGCATTCATGAACTGACAAGTCTTCCAACGAGGGACATGGACACACGGACACACACACACTTTACTATGAACCTGAGAAAATATCTGGCTCTCAAAGAGGTCTTCACAAAGAATCTCAGAGCTCCTTAGCAGAGAAACCATTTTGCGAGTCAGGAGCAAAGAGAAAGAAGGTTACATAAAAGTAATTTGCTTCTTGCCGATGAGATGTAAGCGGATTACTTAACTACTGATTCCCCATATTACCTTGAATTACAGGCAGGCTTTATATTTAGCAGCTCATTTATAAATTACCTTATAAAAATAGAACATATAAAAACTTCAGGCAGAAATCTACGTGGAAGTTCTAAACACACAAACTTGGTGATTTTGCCTATAGCTGAGTTAGTCTACATAGGGCATACTGAATTAGCAGACTACAACATAGGTTGCTTAGTGTGTTTGCAGCTGATTTAACTAAATGTTAGTAATGTCACCTCTAGTATAAATGAGGGTGTGGTGTTTACTGATAGGAAGGGAAATTCAATCTGCTGGGAAGTGCAGCAACAAATAAAAAGAAATACAAGTATGTATTATAACATACTATGAGAAGCTATGAAGGCACACAAGGAAGGAGAAAATCAAAGAACAGTTAACTGGACAAGGAGTAGGTAGCATGGAAAGCTGAAACAGTCAGCAGCAAGGTATCAAGGAGAAAAGATGGAGTAAGGAGATTATGATACAGGCACTGAAGTTCAGGCTAAGGCAACCTTAGAGAAGTAATTTCAGATATTAGTGACACAGGAGCACAGTAAGTTTCCACTGCAACACAAGAGAAGCAGACAGGAACCTGGATTACTACACGGTAGAAGAGAGGTTTGTATAATAGGAAGATGCAAGACATCAGCCGAGGTATTAAATACATAAATTTTTTTTTTATCATTTCTGGATTTCATAGGTTTACGCTCAGCTGTTGATCAGGTAGATCATTTGTAGACTAGTCTCAAGATTCCGGTTTATCAGCATCCTAACATGAATAACTACGTCCTAATTTTGGCCCTTTCTCGAAGGTTTGATGAGCCAGATCATGGGTGAATTTAATTTCCCATCTATTTTTCTAGGTTGGGCTTAAAGAAGGTCAAGCAGCTATCAATAATGACAATGTAGGATACCAACTCTTATTTATTTATTTACTTAACTTTTGTTGATAGAGTTAATCCTACTAGGATAGTGGCACCTTTTCAGGGGAGACCCGAAGTGATATATTCTTACCGACTAGAGAACATTTAGACAGTGTACTGTGGGGGAATTTCACTGTTCTTTTTGAATACTAGGTGGCATCAGAGGGTTGCTTGCTAGCGCTTGGAAAACATACAGAAAGGTACCAGCAGCTGAGAGCAGGAGAGAAGTGTGTTAGAGTTGCACAAATAATCTGGTCAGTTGCCTCAAGGGCTGAAAGTAAATGAAGTTGTGTCTGGAGGACTAGAGACTACAATTTTAGCTTTTTTTACTGGAAAAGGAATAATCAGAAGAGATGGAGTCACTGTGTCATGGAACCATCTCTTTCCACTTTTTTGCTGAAGAATTCTGAACAAAGCTACAAATGATTGGAAAGGGGAGACAAAGGCCCAAAATCAGGCAGAAATTTTAACCATTGCTACAATTCACTTAAAGTTAGCAAAACACATTATTTACATCAACATGCATTTTCAGAAGAGTAGGAAGTATGAAATTAATATCTGACATTAGCTGTAATCCTCTGTGATTTGCTAAAGAAATCAAAAATCATAAGAGGGACAGGGAAAAAATGTGCCAAAATCAAGGACATTCTGTAAAATTCTAAAAAGAAGAAATGTATGTGTGGGGCCAAGCAGCTGTGTGACGTTTTGGGCCTGCTTCAGAGGATTTACAAGGCACTCTGGTGGTAGATTTGCAGGCAGAAAAATTTGCAGAGGGAGGATCAGCAATAAAACTTTAAGAACCAGAGACATACTTGGTCAGTGAAGTAGGCAATTCTAAGATCTCTGAGAAGGTTTCAAGTAATAATGATCACCCGTTTTGTTTTGAAGGAGGCAGGGAAGTTTCTTCAGCAAGAAAGGTGGATAAAAGAAATTCTGGTCAGAGACAACCAGTAATCAGAATTAAAAGTAAAAATTGGTACAATATACAGTTGTTAATACTGTTACTGTCTTTGGAATTTCATATTGAGCACAGCCAGACTTTAACTCATCTGGAAAATAGAACATGCTGTGAAGTTACTTTCGTTTTTTGTTTTTTTCAGAATGTTTTATGACTGAAACAGACAAAGTTTGTTTCTCATGTAATGAATATGTTTTTCAAAACTTTAATATGTAACTTAAAAAGAAAAATTGTGCCGCAATTTAGAATTGCAGAAATTGAAGAAAACGTGTTTCATGCAGTAGTGGAAAAAAATTCTTAGATCAAAGGAAGTTACTAGGCTATTGGCCCTGAGGCCCTTATAAGCCTAGCCAAGAGTTTAGCCCGTGTTTAGACAAATCAGCACCCAATGCCCCTGTCCAGCAGGGACATGGGTGGAATCCCAGGGGTGCATTTTCTATTTCCCATCCAGTTATCCAGGTTGTACTTTAAAAAGGGGCAAAGAGGTGCTCTGCTTGACTTGGTGAGGGAGTCTATTCCACAGATGGTGGAGTCTCTGGGACACAAATCTGTCCTGCCAACAAGTCCTGTTGATGTCACAGATCAGGTTAAAGCCATGTGTGCAGATTACCTGAGTAAAGCTTGACTTGCAGATATGCAGCAGTCCCATCAAGGCGTGGTCAGAGAGCACCTTGTATGCCAGACAGAGGTCATCTCTGAGGAGTCTGTATGAAACTGAATTGAGGGATAGAGCTTTTAGCCTATCTGTGTATGCTAGATTTTTGAGGCCCTGGATTCTCCTGGTGAGGAACCACTGTGGTCTCTCCAGCTACTGCATGTGCTTTTGAGGTACATGCCAAACAGGGAATTGTACTCAATAATGGGCCTTATAAGGGAAGAATACAGGGATGTTATGACATCCTTGTCCCTGGATACGATATCCTTACTTATGAGGTAGGCTATTTAGAAAGCTTTCCATACAGTGGAAGCAACATGGTGGTCAAACATCAGGTTGCTATCAATCTGGGTGCCCAAATCCCTCACAATTGATTGTGTGCTTATGACATTGTTATTAATGTGATAATTTGTAGGAAGTCACTCTCCACAAAGGGGATGATGATGCATTTTTTTGGTATTCAGCTTGAGGCAATGTTTCTGGGACCAGTCATTTGTTTGGGTGTGACCCTCTTGGAGGATATCCATATCACTAGGGGAATTGTGGACAGTGCCCAGCTTGCAGTCATCTGCAGACTTGGTCAGTCATAACCCCCTGGTTTTGGCCTGTACATCAGAAAAGTATATCCCAAACAACAGAGGGCCCAAGTCCAATCCCTGGGGTACACCACTCATTATGGGTCTACTGCTTAATGTGGCTTCCCCGAATTTAGACTAGGTGGGTTCTATCAGTGAGCCAGTTTCCTACCCATCTAATAACATACAGATTGAAGCCTAGTTTTTTTTTAATTTTATTTTACATTTGTTGACCGGGATAGTCCCCATTTTCAGCGGAGGCCTGGGGAGAAACGCTCCAAGATAATACACATTGAACATTTAGTAAATGTTAGTTTCAAGCAGATTACAGTCATAAGCAATACCAGCATTTAGCACATATAGTACTAACTTATAAAACACTTTACAAAACATAACATTATTTTCAAAGTTATATATACATAACATTACATTCAGGTGCACATTGAGCAGCAGTTATACAATTGACCCTTCCTGAAATGGTGTGGTAGAAAAAAGTTAGAAGTAGTTGAAGGTAATGCACCTAAGTGATAGAGAGGTCACCATTCGGGGTTAGTGCAAGGACATAACCAATGAGATTTGAAGTATTTCATGAATTTGTTTTTGAATTGTTAGTGAGGGTATTAGGGTCAAGTCAGCTGGGAGTCTGTTCCATGTTTTTCCAACAGAGTTGGCAAACAGAGTCCCAAGCTGAATAGTTGGAGTTGTATATTTTAACTAGGATTCTAGTGGATGATCGCAGTGGTCGGGTGCTGGTGTAGGGGCTGATAATATTTTTTAGTGCAGGTGTATTTTCTGGTTGGTAAAGGACTTTATAAGCCCCTATTAGCTGGTTGAACTGCAGTAGGCTAGGCAGTTCAAGCCATCCTAGGCAATTTAGGTTGTGACAGTGGCGTGTCCAGTACGCTGTGTCAGTAGCAAATCTGGCAAAGTGGTTATAGCAGGATGATAGTTTATTAAGATCTGTTTTGTTTAAGTTGGAGAATAGAGGTGAGGTGTAGAGAGGAGTTGATAGTAGATGGGAACGGGCAATTGCAGTTCTAGCAAGTGGGGTAAGGAAAGGTTTGATTCTGTAAAGAGAGCCAAGTTTTTTATTAATGGTTTTGATAGTTTGATTGATATGCACATCAAACTTCAGGTTGTTATCAACTATGACACCCAGTAGTTTAGTTTGGGCTTCTGGGGATGAAAAAAAAAAGCATATGAAATAAAGTCATAGCCTGGGCCTGGTAAATATGGGTATATTTGTGTGTGATGAACCCTTAAGTTCCACATACACCTAGTGTAATAATGTTAAATACATAAATGTGTGCAATATTAGGGGCAATCTAAAACATTTTTTGGGGGTGCTGAACATTTCACTTACAACTGTCCTACCCCCAAAAATGCAATCAATATAGGAAGCACAGACTTGCATTAAGAGACTGGAAAATGGTGTGTGGAAAAAGTCAGGATGGAAAACTTTGGTTTGATTGCCCATTACCTACAAGATGAAAAGGAAAAGCAAGGGAATGACACGAAGAAATTGATGAAGGGAGAATAAATAATCACATAGATACAGACATTCCTGAAATTTTAGTGAGTCAAAAATGTGAAAATGAAGGGCAGTGAGAGGTGCAGAAAGATGCGAGTGAGGAAGTCAGCAAAAAAAAAAAAAAACGAACAGGAGACAGAGAAAGAGAATAGATACTCAATGCTTGGGATAGGTGAGGATAGAGAAGGGGAGGGAGACATGACTTTGGAGAAAGACGGCTAGTTTTAGAAGAGACAGAGTGAAAACAAGAAAGAAACATTGAAGAAAGTAACAGGGAAGGATGCGAAAAAGGGAAAGCTTTAAAGTGAAATTAGTGTCAGTCAATGTTAACAGCAAAATAATTGGATTTTAACATCTGGTAGTACAGGAGTGGTATAAAGGACTAGAGTCAGAAATAATTTCCAAGATAAATAATTATTGGACAAAGTAAAAAATGAAAGCTAAGAAAGGTTATGGGGAAAGGAAACGGTTTTGTCTTTTGGACAAGATGTGTTCAAGGAGAACAATACTTACAAAAGGAGAAAAAGTTAAATTACTCGTACTACTAGCAGGGAGGTTAGTGGTATAGTATCCAAGAGCAAGAACTGAAGTATTAGAGTTAATTGTAGTATGCCTGTATGAGTTTAGGGAGGAGATTAAATAATATGCAGTTGTAAACATTAGTGCAGTACTACTAGAAGATTTGAACTGTCACCTGAGTTAAGTATCATTCCAAAGTACTGTGAGAAGTAATGCAATGTGGGTACCTGAAGTCAGGTAGAGGGAGAACGTATGACTATATTAGAGGGGCATTAAAAACATTACTTTCTTATTTTGGAGGATATAAAAAGTACAAGAAGATAGTTGCTAGGTAATCATATCATGTCAATTTGGGTTGTAGAGGGTGGCAGTGAGTAAATTATAACAGAAGATGAAAAGGTTGACAGGATAAGTGTTACATACAGAGGAATGGCAGAAAATTGTTGATTTATTATAGACAGAATAACTCTTAACATAGTGATGGGCTGTTTAGGAAACAGAAAAAAATATTTACAAGGGCAGTGTAAAAAAAAAAGGTGCGAGTATAAAGAACATTTAAAGTATATGAAACCTTGAGAAAGGAAGCAGAAAATATATTGGGAGATGGAAAAGATGTATGAAAAATACAGAAAGTATAAAATCTTTGCATATACAAATTAGTTATTTGTTAAAGAGAAAGAAGTGAATCCATTTCTGAGAATCTGAAATGATAAAAATAGGTTATCAGAGTTACTGAATGAATCAGAAGTGGGCGGGTATAAAGAGGAGGAAGGCATGGCAACAGTGACAAACTGTGTGCAAAAAATATATCCAGGTGTAAAAAGTGGAAAGGAAACAAAGTGGAATGTTGCAAGTTTTTTTTTTAAGAATGTAACAACAAAACTGGAGAAGGTTTTCCATGACATGAATACAGTTCAGACCCCAGGACATCATGGGTTAGGGTATGAATTTTATAAAGGAATGAAAGAGGAAAAAGGCTGGATTTATAAAGGTGATGAATGAATAGTTAGAAACAGGAATCAATAGTACAGAGAAATGTAAGAGAGTAAAACAAAATTTGTCTGGAAGGAAGGAGATAAGAAGCATGTGGAAACTGGAAGACCAATTACAATGAATAACACTATATAGTTTTTATAAGAATTTTACAGAAAGGAATGCAAACAGTGATAGAAAATGCTTTGTATGCAGGAGTATATTGTGCAAAGGAAAACATACAGGAAACGTTAGTAACAGGAAGTTATAGATAATATAAACAGAGATGAGAAAAAAA
Source organism: Protopterus annectens (assembly GCF_019279795.1). Taxonomy (NCBI): domain Eukaryota; kingdom Metazoa; phylum Chordata; order Ceratodontiformes; family Protopteridae; genus Protopterus; species Protopterus annectens. Next base: position 600,530,322 of record NC_056750.1, on the reverse strand, counting down.
ATGGAAAATTATTCTCTCTGTTATAGATAATATAAACAAAGAAAGAAGATGGGAAATCGTCTTGTGATATGGCTAAAGCCTTTGATACTGTTTGCTACAAGTATCAAAGACTATGAGAAATTATGGTATGTGGAGAAGATCATAAAGGTACTGAAGACAGCTTATGACAATACAAGTGTTAAACCACTGGTGAATAGGTTTAGTAAGAGAATGAAGATCAAGAAAGATGTAAAACAAGGATGTCCTTTGAGAGAAGTGCTACTTGTAGTAATAATGAATGCTGTGACAGGAACATGTATATGGTAAGTCAGAGGGGACAAAATGGAAATTAAGAGAAAGAGAAGTGCCAGCTTAATGTGGTAAGCATATGACTTGGTAATTATAGTCTGTAACATAATCTGCATAGATCAAGTGATAGTGGTGGTAGAAAATAAGTTGTTGGGAGTAAGACTGTTTTAAAACCAAGCAAAAATTAAATGTGAAAATATAGTAAATACGGGGGGGGGGGTATACTTCACTAGGAATGTTATTCATACTTTGGAAGTGGCACATGTAAAGGGAGCGGGTATAAATCAGTGGAAAGAACTTTTGCAGGATATAGAAATGGTGACAGGGTGTTGGGTTTGTTAGAAAAGTACCTGAAGATTATGTTTATATTTTGTGGAGCTCCAGATTAAATCCTAAAAAGAGGAGGTATAATATACATTAACAAGCAAGAGGGGAGGGTTAGGATTGATTAATCCATTTTTTAAAGGTTCTATGGATTAGTTTTGGGGTTCTAATGAAAGGTAAGGAAAGACAGGAAAGTAAAGAATTGTTAAGTAAAAAAAAGTATAAGGAAATATTGAAATGCAACAATGAAAGGAAAACAGAGAAGGGGAGAAAATGAAAGTGTATAGGCAGAAAAATAAGGGTATGGAGAAGAAGCATAGCAGAACACATAGCACGAGAATATGATGGCATGAAAAGGTAATGGAATATATTTATTATGTATATCCCTGGAAAGAACTGCAACAAAAAGATGTGGTTGTTATGGAGGGTTGAAAAGGTTTGAAGAAATGGAAGAATAGGGAGAGTTTTGGGAGAAGGTTGATGTTGGATAAGCTTCCAGTGAAAATAAGTATGAAATATAATGTTCAACATGAAAGTAAACCTTCGTGGTGCAGAAGAAACCATGGAACATGTTTTTCTGAGATATAAAAAAGACTGAGATTTTAGGAAATATTCAAGTGTTGTTCAGAAGAAATGTAAAAAAATTAAGTATGGATATGAATAGATATGGTTGTTTTTAGAAACGGAAGAAGGACAAAACCTCTAACTGAGATACTATGGTGTTGTTTGCTATATGGTAATTTGGAAGCTAAACTCTCTATCACAAGAAAGGGTGACTGATGAACTGGTAAAATTTAACACTTGTGACATAAGGTGCAGGGGATAAAAAAGGAATATATACATTTCTTTGGTCTTTTTTTATTTTCTTACTTGCATTTTCATACATAATGTGATTAATGTTGTTGTATCTTTCGGCTTTTCCCGGTGATTCATATGAAGTGAAAAAAATATATATATATATATATATATATATATATATATATATATATATATATATATATATATATATATATATATGAGAGAACGTATATGTGCATAATAATGTGAAAATGTGCATAAATAAAGTATCCTGTCCATTTTTATAAATAAAGCAGCCATGCTCTTTTATGCCAAGTCCCATGAGATCTTTTATAAGCACTTGAGCTAGCACCAATGCAAGATTCTCCCTGTGGGATCAAAAACAATACCACAAGACTGAAAAGCAGCAATAGTGAGGAACAGTCTGGTATTCACAAGAATAGACTCTCCTACTGCCATTTCTAAAGAAGGATGTAGAGTTCCACACAGGAACCTAGTGGAGTCCACAAATTCAGTCAGTCAGGGAGATGGGCAACAACATGTATTCAAACAGCACAGGTGGTGACCGTCTAACCTAATCCAGTTTTGTCACATGCTCACTGCCAGTATTAGCAAGGGGTACCTGACAGATGGGATGTTTCCAGACTTCAGAAAAACTTCAAGTTAAGCCTTGTATTACCTGCACCCATACGTTATATACTGCATAAGCAGAAATCATGGGGGCTCAAGAAACCACAGATTCTCACGGGACCGATTAAAAAGAAACAGTAAGAGACTGAGGTTGGTGACTTCCATGACTCAAAAGAAAGAATTATCAGTATTTTGTTCATATTAACATTCATAATTCATAGTATAATATGACAGTTATTAAAACTTCTTACACTTGAAACATATCTGATTAGCTGTTTTAAAACATTAGAAATATTCTTTCTGGCTGGGTATATTTACTTTTGTTTGATTCCCTTTGCATCCCAAAGTCCTTAATCTTGTGTTTATAATGCCTTTATTTATTTATTTTTTGTGTTCTTGCACTTCCTTTGTTCTGTCATGTCATACCTACTCATTTCTTAATTTCCCCACATCTTAAATTACTACCAGCACCCTCCTCTAGTCTCCATTCCCCTCTGCTCTCCCCTTATTTTCCTGATCTCACTATAGCATCTGTGTTCTGCTCTTCACCCTTCCTTACTATCAAGCAATCCACTTGGCCCATTCTTTTTCTCAGTATTTTACCCTAGCTTTACTTGTGGTGTCCCTCCCCTCCTTTCTCTTTTATATATCTAACCTCTTATTACTCTTATGTCTTCTAAATGGGGTGCTTGTAATAGCCTTTTTTCCTACTCATCAACAATACCAGCAATGTCAGGGGAGCTCCTGATGTTTCTAACTTGTTGTCATAGCAGACTACAAAAAGAGTGGAAGTCAGGAACAGTTTGGGAGGCATCTCCTCTAATGGACTGTAGCTGTCATTCTAGGACCCCTACGGCTTACTACAATATCACAAAATGTTACCTAGACCCATCTTCCACCATCTTGCATTTCTAGCATCTCCTATATGCATGTGGGAACATTCTACCTAGCCTAACTGGAGTGTAAACATATTTATGAAGGCATTTGTGTGAATATCCTGTACCTTCTTTGCCTTAGCAGTCTGCAAATCCATGCCCATGCCTTTCCTGACCACTGATGTCTCTAACCCTCTTCCCCATTTACTCTCGAGTATAGTCATCGATACCTGATGTAGTTCTTGTAGGGCTTTAACTACAAATTTTACCACTTTCCTGCTCTCATATAGATGCTCTTTTGTTTGCATCAGGAAGGCTGCCAAGCTTTGGTTGGGACTGGGTACCAAATCCATTTACTCCTAGTTTTTCCTGATATCTTAAGAAGTCCCAAATATTCTAGTCAACACATGCATCTCACCCCATGCTTTTAACAGGCCTATTCCCACTCCATCCAAATACCCTGAACTGATTTGTTCCCAGCATACTATGTAAACCCTCTTCTCAAACCAGATTTGCAGGCTTAAAGCCAATCTCCACTGACATTCCTGATAACCTAACAGCAGGAAAGGATTGCTCCATGGATGCATCTTTTGCTTAGCCACATATCCCTTAAGGTCTCCACCGCCAATATCAGTATGTGTGGGATGCTCTGTGCTCTTCCAGCAGGGTCAGAAACTTACTCCTCTCTCTTGCACAAGCTGCATCTTACCTTTCGTTATTAGTCATTTCCAAACAGAGTGATATTCCCATCCTTGAATTAATGACACTCTGGGTCTTCTACCTTTCCATATGCAATCTGTGGAGATGGTTGTAACTCTTTTTATGAACATCAATAAGGACTAGTCTGGGAAAGACTACAAAATGTATAATACTAATGGTAAAATAGAAGTTTTCAAGACTTGTACCTGACAGTCTAATTCCATTCTATTTGGTGAGCTCTCTACTGCCATCCCAAAAATGCTAAGATGTTTGAGATAATCCGTCATATTCACAAAAAAGAAACTTGTGACTACTTCCTCTAAGAAGCACAGTTAATGAATACGGTCTCATTTTTTCAAAACTGGCTAACAGTGCAAGCATCAATTTAAACTCTCTCTCAGAATTATAGCAGTATATTACCTGTGTATAATGACAGTGGCGTGATGTGCATAACAATTTCATAACCTTTTAACTCCAACTATCTTATTAGCTCAATCAATGGCTCTAAATATAGGACAAACAAAACTAGTTAAGATCGGACATCCCTAATACACAGCGTTTAGTTTGTCCTTGTCTTCTAATAAAAGTCAGCTTGTATTTACTTACATTCACTGTATGACTCTTTGCTGGAGTTTTAAAATCAGAAAAGAACCTACGGAAGTCAATTAATTTATTTGTGCCTGCACTTAAGCTGACTAACTCATATAGCCATTCAGAATGGCTTTCTGCATTGCTTGCTCTGTTAATGCATTTTATTTTCTGCTTTAAGTAAATCTATACTTATTTCTGTTTTGAGAAATCTGTTGACCTTAAGATTTTCCCACCCACCTGCCCAGTCCCTGTTGTGCTTTAAAACTTGGTGGCTTTTGAGATGTCTATCTCTACTGTAAATTTAGTTTTAGAAGCTCCCCTTAGTCTCATCTCATCTACTCATTTTACTGGGTACTGAAAGTTCAAAGTGGGAAAGCCCTCCCTTTATACTCAAAGCCCGACTCAGTCTCTCTTTTATATCACCCCACTCAATTACTGCATACTGCACCAGGCTTGTTCAAAGACGGGTACTGATCCATGAATTAGACGGATCCATGGATAAGACCAAGATTGAACTTCTTACCTAACTAGCACCTTAGTAAAACTGTTTTCCCTCTCACAGTGGTTGCACAAAGAGAGGCACAGAACTGCTTGGTACCTCTTCCCTTGTAACCCACTGAATTTATAACCTGAAATTATGGATTTGCACTTTCTGTTGTCTTTGCAACCAGATTTGGCAAAAAATATGCATCCTGAGGCAATGTACAAATTGTCTCATGTTTCTTGACAACCATGTCATTCTCAAGCAATTTGATACAGTATGTGAGCACCGTCTCTGGAGGCATGGCTTTCACATACAGCCACTACAACTATCAAAAGAGGTGGTCAGAAACACACAATACACAATTCCTGCCACACACACTACAGGACAAATACACAGTCCCACATATGCTGAGGCCCTTAAAAGTAATCTACCTAAGCCAAAATCTTAAGGCCTTCCAGATGCAGTAACCACAATAAACCTCCTCAGCAACCTCAAAAACACACTACAAAAATGACACCCACCATGGCACATTCCACTTCAACTTAGTTTCTGTACACCCAAGCCACAAGTCAGACCACCACACAGTCCAACATTTTGGTCACAGTAGACTCCATTGAGGCTCAATGATGCCCCACTCATCAGGCTGAGTAAGGAGAGGATTATGGTCAGTTCCCTATCAGAGGCCAGGAGCTGCCAGGTCATGCACACAATCAGGTCACTGAACAACAACTACTAGTGAGACTCAGTCATAGTATACATGGGAGTAAATGATCAGAAACAAACCTACATGAACTACACTAAAGGGAGACATAATGGAGCTCTCGGACGGTGTATCCCAGGCTGGTACGAGCCTACTGTCGAACAATACTCTACCTTCTTCAAGGATGTTGCCACAATACAAACAAAAATAACTGATTTCAATAACTGGCTTAATTTTTGATGTCATTCAATGGGGGTACAATATTTGTTCGCCTGGATGGATATGGGTGACAGACAACTATGCTTCCCAGGGATAGTCTGTCCCTGTAGCCTCTAGGCTTTCAAATATTGGCTAAAACCTTGTCCAATCCCACAGGGCCTATTTTAGGCAAATGTGGTAAAAACAAGTGATATAGCTAAACCAACCCAGAATAATAAAAAAGCCATAGTGTTCAATGTCGAGTCTAAACAAAAAGCTCCACTCCTGCAAGCTCTCCTAATTCTAGAGGACGTAGATGTCTGTGCAGTTACTCAGACATAGTTTAAAACTGTGGAGAGTATTCTAAAATGCAGGGTTATAATGCCTTTCACAAATTTAAACCAGCTACTGCACAAAAAGGACAAAAGGTGACGGAATCTCAATTTACATCAAAAACAATTGCACTTGAGATCCTCCACATACAACTCACCATAAGCAAAGTCCCACACCATATCTTTGTGAGCTATGGGTTCTCCTGTATGACCCAAGAAATTTGCACTATGTACTTACTTAAATCAACTTATGTCACTTTCCATTCAACCCAACACCACACACATGGGTGACTTCAACTACCCCACTATAAACAGCGAGTCATCCAGGACTTCAAACTTGTGGGTGCAAAGGTTCATGGACTCTGACAACATGAATGCCCCAGACCAGCTAGAGGAACGAAGATCCTTGACCTAGTCCTCACTAACGTGGTAGAATGCTGCCTCATCATCATCATCACAGAGTGTAACGTCCTCACTGGTCATGTTGGACCATACAGCTATTTCTTTCAAAATAAAAATAAAACCTGGGACACCTGGTAACCCTGGAACTTTTAGGAACTATTCCAAGGCAAATGACCTACTTTTAAGAGCTACCCTGGAAATACTTCAAGTCCCTCAAACCTGTCAAGTCATTCACAAAACCCCTTTACAAATCATGTATACAGCTAGAGAGGGGCAGCAGTACCTACCCAAAATATGCGCAGGATAAACTGAACCAATCTAACCTGGTAGAATCAAAGCATCAATAGGTTACATCATAAAAGAAAGACAATCATGACCAAAAATAGGAAATGAAATATACAAGCAAGGTAAGAACTCCCTCATCAAACTAAATCAGCTCTGGGTACTAATTAATTCTACCAAAGCCAAATTTGAGGTAAAAGAAGCCTCTCAAGCTAAGGACAAACACAAGGCATTTTTCAGCTATGTCTGAAACCTCAAAGGAAATAAACAACAATGTACTAAACTAATTGTAAATGGAACCACCTATACTGAGCCAGAGGATATGGCAAATCTACAGGACAATAAATTCTCATCCAATTTTGCCTTACTTTCTCCGCTAACACCTATCAAGAAATATCCTTCCAACCACAGTGCCTGCAAACACCACCAGGGAACAAGTCCTCAGTGCATTCTCCAGTGCCAAAAACACTGCATCAAGGGGACTTGATAATATCCTATGATGTTTATTTAATAGAATAAAACATGACTTATTTAGGCCACTAGAAGCACTATTCAGCCACAGCCTCCAATCCGGCTTCATGTCAGGTGAAGGGCGGACTGTAACTGTTATCCCTCTGCACACAGGTGGGCCCATCCATGGATCTGGGAAACTACTGACCTGTAAAAGCCTGACTATTCTCATACTGTAAGGCCATGGAAAGAAAAATCATGGACATGATAAAATTAAACATAGGAAACCTTTAGGCACTGGATTCAACCAGGATTAAAAAAAAGAAAATAAAACACATTTATTGAATTATCACTTGTGACATGGGCAAATTTACATTTATACAGAAGCAGTGAAACTGTACTAACATGTTCACATATACAAACATTACAATTCACATATATTAATATATATCATACAATCTAAGCAACATTACATAAATTATTCAATTCCTGCCTTTTTTTAAACAATAACCATCACTTACAACACAGGCAATCATACATTTACATAAATGAAAACAAACCACACCAACACAATCCTAGTTGCAAGCATTTTACATTACAAACTATAAGGACACACTCCCAATTGCAAACATTATACATCACTTATAATCTACCCAATCATTTTCAGTCAAACATTGTATAGCTCATTTAAGTCCTGCCTTCTTTTAAACCTGATTCCTCCCTGTATGTATTGTTCCCACATTTCCCATTTTTTCCTATATAGTTTGCTCCTAACCTTTTGATTTCAATTCCAGTTGTTTTATCTCTGTTACTACATTCACTACTTCTAGTAAAGTTGGTTTAGATTTTGATTTCCATTTTCCAGTAATTGCTTTTTTGGCAGCCACCATAATTAGAAACAAGGCTTTACCATGTCTAGGCAATTCCAATTCTGTATCACAGCTCAGAAAAATCATCTCCCCGTCACACTAATATGCCCACCCAACATCTCTGACAGTGCATTCCGCTGGGAATTCTTAAAGTCTGGCAACTCACTGCACTCCCAGAAAAGATGTTCTCAGTTACCTCTTTCTTCCACATCACACCTCCAACATTTGATGTCTATCTGAGGAAAAATTCTCGAGAGTCCACTTGGGGTATAAAAATATCTATGTAAACATTTCCAAGCAAAAATCCTAAATTTTCTAGATTTTGTTGCATATTTGGCAGACATACATATATCCTCCCATTATTTGCGAACTGCTTATCCAAATCTCTCTTCCCAATCCTTTCTAACCTCCGAGTGATTCTTATAGTTATCATACAATATTTTATATACTCTACTAATTATTCCATTTTTAATGGCAGCTTGTTATAGACTCTACTAAAAACTCTACCAGTGGTGATCTTTCATTTAGGAGCCCCCTATTCCTTTCTCTTTGCCCATACTCTGGTATCAATTCTTGACAGGGAAGGCAGCTTGCCTAACCTGCAGTCCAAATAAATTCTTGGCTTTTTCCCATTCTGTCATCTTTCCCTCTTGAGTTATTTGCTCCCAATACCTCGGTTCCTTTGCTAGTTTCTCCAATAAATTCCAGCCCCCTCTTGCCTATTGTCTATATCCCTAACTGCAGTCATTATTATCAGCAGAATTTCCTTTCTTCATTCCCGTGTTGGCTTAGTTCTTAGGATACTTTCTACTACTTTATGGATATAATATTCTGTAGGATTATGGTTATTCTCTTTAAAGGTCTGCATCCAAAATTCCAGTTTCTCCTTGTTTCTTGAGCCCCCCCCCCATTTCATCATTATCCCTTTCCACTTTGAATTATAGTTTTCTGCTTGTTCTATGTATAGGAACCTTAACCGTGTAGCTCTGAAATACCCCTTCAAATTGTGTAATCCCTATCCTCACTACTCTACTGGAAGAATTATCTTATCCCACTTAACTCTTGCCGTCTTTCCCTCTCAGATGAAGTCCTTCAGCTCTTTATTAATCGCTATCCACAACATCTCTTCTGGTTGATAAAAAATATGCCTGATGTGTCAAAGCTTCCATTTTTCTCAGTTTTTGTATTATCTTTCATTTGGTCTCTTCCCTTATATCCTTAGCTGCCACACCAGAATAATTTTTAATCCATACTCCTAAATAGTTAATTATATCATGTCCTCATAAATATGGATATTGCTGAACCAATTCATATGTGGGCACATCATTTACCGCTATTGCCTTGGTTTTAGCTTCATTAATTTTGCATTCTGAAAAGATTTGAAACTGTTTCAAAATGTTCCATAACATTGTAATGTCTCTTTCTGGTTTTGTCAGGTATAAAATATCATCTGCAAATACAGCCAGATTTTCTTGACTACCACACCAATTATATCCTTGAATTTCTGAGTCCCGTATTTTCTTTTCCAATGGTTCTAAATACAATGCAAATAACAAACAGGAAAATGGACAACCTGCCTGGTTCCTCTGCTCAAAGAGAAATTATCACAGAGAACCCCACCCACTTTAAATTTCATCTCTGATCCCTCATATATCCTCCTAATCAACCTTATAATTTTTTTCAGGAAATGCAAATGCTTCTATTGCCCTGCTCATAAAGTCTCAGCTTACTCTGTCAAATACTTTTGGTGCATAAAACCCATCAACAACAATGGTATTTTCTCACATTCTGCTTCGACATGAACACTTTATAATCATGGTTTAGTATTGAAATGGGCCTGTATGAAGCTGGATCTGATGGATCTTTACCCTGTTTAGGTACTACAGCTATCACTGCTTAATCCAGATTAGTTTCAATAAAGACAGGCCATGTCTAGTCAACCTGGTAGACTTCAAGAAGGGCAGCAGAGCAGTGGATGAGGGCAAAATGGTGAATACTATCTACTTCAGTCTGGCCAAAGCATTCAACACAATAACCACTATGGTATTATACACAGGCTGCAGAAGTAGGTATAAAACTTATGTCACCCAGTGGATAGCCAGCTGGCCAGTCACTAGCAGAGTCCTGCAGGGCTCAGTGCTGGGGCCACTCCTTTTTGACACCTATGTCTCTGAAGTCAAGGGCAACATCAAAGGCCTTTGGCTAACCAAGTTTGCAGACCACTGCAAATTAGGAGCAGCCACAGAATTCCCCAAAGGCATAATCATCCTCCAAGAAGGGTTAGCATTACGGTACCAGGGTCACTGCCTAAAACTCAAGTGCCAAAAAATGTGTGATAGTATCTTTCAGCAAGACAACTGCCCTGAAATTATTGCATTGATAATACGAAATCATTCTACATTGCGCACCTTATAAACAAGGGTATGGCATACAGGTCCAAAGATGTCACTGTTTCATTGTACTCATCCCTCATTAGACCCAACACCGAGTACTGTGCCCCTTCAGTATGTACCTGACCAGGCATATACAACAAATGGAGCATCCACAGAGTTCTTTAGAAAAAGAATACAAGGTGTAGATAACATGTCCTACAGGGACTGCCTCAAAGCCTTACCCTTGGACTAGGCCTCCTACAGACTGCAGAGCATGATCTATGCCTCATTTCTAAAGCATCCTCTATTTCAGCCTTTATGGACCTGTTGTGCATCTGCAAAATAAACTGCATTAGAAACACCCACTCTAGGGTCCTAAACCTTGTCGGCAACATAAAAAGTCATGTTGGAGGGGAAGATAATGCCTCTCTCTGAGACTACCCCTCTCTGAAACAGGTTTCCCTAACATTTTAAACAGAGTTCCTCCTCAAACTTACAAAAGCACAGCTTGGATCAATGGATGGGGAACTATAATTAGAAATTTTCATATAAGGAAGAGGAAGCTTGTAAATGCTCAATCAACCACATCCAAGTTATACCCCCAATAATATGGGTGGTATCAAAATCTTCCAAGCTGCATTTAGGAAGCACAGCTAGGGTTAAGAGGCCCTTTAGGGTCATAAGCCCATTAATTACCAATGAGTCTATTTAACCTGTATGCCTTTTTAACCTTTATAAATTTCCATTACTAACTGAATAAGTCTTACAAGGCAGTTAGAATTCCTTCAACATCCTTCTTAAGTAAGATCAGTCTACTCGTTCTAATACGTTTTCAGCATCCAATCTAATCAAGAACATCTGCTTTGTTCTGACATTAACATCACTTGCTATAATTGTTTTTAAAATATCAAATGTTTGCTGCCCTCTCATGAACTCAGTCTGTTCAAAGCCAGCCAAGTCCTGGGATCACCTCGACCAGACAATTCACAATTATCCCCATGAACAGTTTATAATCATGATTTAATATTAAGATTGGTCTATAGGAGGACAGCAGTTGTGAATTCCTCCCCTCTTTACGGATTACTCCTGTTACTACATATCTCTACATTGTTAGGGGCCTCTCCATTTTAGATTCTATTGAAAATAGGAACCATACCCTTGAAGGCACCCTCACCCAATTTTTTCCAAAATTCAACTGGTATGTTTCTGAAGACTTTGTGTCCTTCCTGCTTCTTGTTTGCCCAACAACTCTTTAAACTACTTTGGAATCACAGGGACTATCAGAGACTGTCAGAGCTAAAAACAGTTTGGATAAGTTTATTTTTTTCTCAGAAACTCCTCCATGTTGTCCCCCCCCACCCCCAAGCATTCTGCTAAATATAAATTCTGATATCCAGACCATGTTCAATATCATTTTAGTGTGTCTCTCCATTTCACTGTTGCCCTGTTTATGTAACTCAGTCAATAACCTCCTGGCTACCTACTGTCTCAAGTTTTGGTACCAGTCTTTTTTTTTTTTTTTTTTAATGACAATGAAGTATTTACAAATTATTTAAAAAGGTAGGCTAAAACCTCTAAACAGATATCAAACATTAAAACCAAAATAAAGTATTTACAAGGGTGTCTATTGTTGACATATAATTGACTTTCTATACAATTGTTTCCTGATTATAATCTGCTGCAGTCATTATTCTCCAGTATTTCAATTACTTTTTGTCATGCTACGTATAATGATGTAGTTCTTTCAGTTCTTCCTTTAATAGTGTTCATTTCCAATTGCGATACTGCTGACACCATATTCATGAATTGCTTAAAAGTTGGAGAAGCTTTGGATTTCCAGTTTGATGTAATGTTATTCCTTGCAATAGCTAGGAGAGTCCATAAGATTACATATTTTGTTCTTGGCACACAGTCGGGTACAGGTACATTAAACAAAATAATAGATTTGGAAATCTGGAATTTATCATTGAATACCATTTGCAGAAAATAATTTATTTTATCCCAATATGGTTTAATCAAATGGCATTAGTAGAACATATGTTGCCAGTCTGTTTTTATTGATAAATCACATCTCCAGCAGCCAATATTTTTCTTAAACATAAGTTCCATTTTATGAGGGGTTACATAAGATCTGTGTATGAATTGCCATGTAAAAAGTCTACAATGTAATGAAAGTGATGTCTGCTTTGGAGAGAGAAGAATTAGTTTTTTATCTCTGTCATTTGGCACATGTCCATTAACTGATCTACAATAATTCCATATCTTGTCATTATTATGCATTTTTATTTTTTTGTTTGTTTTATAAATAAATGATAAGTATCCCTTTCCAGTAATGGGTTGATTCATTAGTAATATTATATGTTCTATAAGGTTAGGAACATTTTGTCTTATTGATGGTTGCATTGTTTCTTGTTTGCTTAACATATACTGTCTTAATTCTTGTACATGTAACCACGAACTATCTTCCATATTTAATTTCTGTTTAATCTGGTCTATTGTCAGAGGTTTTCCAGAGTTTAGCAATTGATGCCAATATATTAATCCCTTTTCTTTAAGCATGTTGACTACTTCCATATTAAATGTTATTATATTACCTTGTGTGTACGCTACTGGATATAAAAGAAATGACCATGCTTTAATATCAGGATTGCTATTAATAAGATTTTGGAAAATTTTTAATGTATAAGTTATGTATTTGGAACTTATATTTTTATTCTTATGTATCATCATATATTCCTTCATCAGCCATAGAAAATTGTTTGGTATGAAATCTGTATACTTATTTGCTACTACAAATCCTGATTTTAACCAGATTCTCTCATGAACTAGCTTCCATTTTGATGTATATTTTGTATTTAGCCATAATGATATTGTTTTAATAATGGATGAATGCAAATATATTTCTATGTCTGGAAAACCTATGCCACCTATATCCCAATCATCTAGATGATACTTCATAGCTATCCTTGGTTTTTCTGGATACCATAGGAATCTTACCATTAAATCATTTAATTGTTTTAGGTGCGATTTAGCTGGTGGCAAAGAACAAGCTTGTATGACAAAGAATTTTTGGAAATATGATCATTTTAATTATATAAAGCCTTTCTTCCATTGAAAAGAAGAATTTATTCCATCTTTGTATTAGATTTTTAATATTATTTAAGGTCTCTTTATAATTTGTTTCAATTGTAGTATCTAGGTTGTTAGTTATTATAATTCCCAAGTATTTAATTATATTATCGGTAGAGATATATTTATGGTATTTTTTATTTAGATCTTTTTTATTAGTATTTATAAGCAATACATTTGTTTTGTTCTCATTAAATTTAAGACTTGAAAAGTTTTGAAAGTTTTGAATTGAGTCCCATAATGCTTTTAAACTGCTATTATTATTTTTTAAGGTAATTAAAATATCAGCAAAAAGTTGAATTTTAAGCTCTAGGCTGTTGTCTAGTTGTATTCCTTCAATATTTTTATCCATACTTATATTATTTGCTAAGGGTTCAATGACTAGCGCAAACAATAATGGAGAAAGAGGGCAGCCTTGTTTTGTGCCCTTAGTTATTTTAATAGATTTAGACAGACAAGATCCCAGTTTTATATAAGCCAATGATTTTTCATATAATGATTTTATTAACAAAGTGAAGTTGTTTGAGAAGCCATATTCTTCTAAAACTAACCACAGATAATCCCAGTTCACTGAATCAAATGCGCTAGTTATGTCTAAGCTAATAACATTCATTTTGTTTTTTGTGACATTTATATAATCAATTAAAGAAAGAATTCTTTTAATGTTGTCATAAGTGTTCCTATCTTTTATAAAACCTGTTTGATCCTCCTCTTTCAAAAGTGGTAGTAATTGTTTTATTCGAGCAGCATGTATTGCCATAAAAATTTTATAATCTATATTAAGAAGTGAAATGGGTCTGTATGATGAACATTCACTGGGATCTTTATTTTGTTTCAGAATTGGTGATATTAATGTGTACTTCCAAGAAGGAGGAATGTCTTTACCATTTTTAACTGATGTAAAGACATTCAATAACAACAGCAAAGCCTCATTTGATAGTAATTTAAACATTTCTGGGGTGATATTATCTATACCTGGAGCTTTGTTTAATTTTAGCTTATTTACTTCAGCATTAAGTGCTGTCATTGTTATTTGTTTATCTATTAGTTGTACCTGCTCCTCTAATAACCTAACTTTAACATTGTTTTTGAGAAAAGCTTTCAAAGCTGAATGTGTTTCTGTTTTCTCATTTTGATTATTAAGTTTATGAAAAAATAGCCTAAAAGCTTCTAGTATTCCTTCTAAATCAGATACTTTCTTTTTGGTTTCTATATTATGTATTTCCTTGATTTGATTTGTTTTAATAATCTTTTTAGTCCTATTTGCTATTCTTCGTTGGTTTTTAGGGTTCATTGAATAGTAACATAGTTTAATTTTTTCTAAGTTGATCATTGTTTTGTGGTGTAGCGTCTCTGAGTATTTTTTATTAGCATCTTCTAGTTCTTTTATTACGTTGGTGTTTCCATTTTGAATATCAAGCTTTAAATTATCTACTTTTGACTGTAATTACATTAATTCCTTATTCCACTGTTTTTGTTTATTTTTATATCATCCCACCGCTCTTCCATATAGGTATGCTTTCAATGCATCCCATATATATATTTCAGATACATCTTTTGTAAGATTGATCTCTAGGAATGTTTGTGTCTCTAATATAAAATTCCTTAAAATCTTTGAGATGTGTTATGTAAGATGGTATTCTTGTTACTGATATCCTTCTCTTGAAACATAAGTCTATCTCAAACGTTATGGTGTTATGGTCTGAAAATGGACATGAAATTGTCTTGACTTTATTTAATTTAGAGGTTAAATCCTTTGTTATGCACACTCTATCTATTCTAGAGTATGTATTATGTCTATGGGAAAAATGTGTAAAGAATAGTGAATCTGGGATAGCATACTCATTTATGTCAACTATATTAAAAGTTTCAACAAACTCAGATAACAACTTTGTTAAAGGTGATCTCTTACGTGTAGTTTTAGTATTTGTGTCAGTTTCTTTTATAATGCAATTGAAATCTCCAGCTATGATTAAATTGCCTTTGGTATATTGTACAATGTCTTCTAAGTGTTGTTTGGCCACTCTAACACCTAGTCCTGGTATCCAATAAATATTCCCTAATGTATATATCATTTCATTGATAGATATTGTCACTAGACAAAACATTCCTGAGTTGTCATGGAACGTATTTATGATTTTAGGCATTAAAGTAGTGTTTTTCCACAAAATGACTACTCCCCTTCGCTTCTGATTATAGGTGGAACTTACTAGTATTGTATAATTTTTATTGTTTATTTTATTTATGTCTTCCTGTGTAAGGTGTGTTTCCTGTAAAAATACTAGTTGTACTTCACATAGCTTTAAATATCTATAAAGACTTCCCTTTGCAGCTATTATTTAAACCATTTACATTAAGAGATATACATTTTGCAATTGGATTTATATTAGCTTTGCTTTTATCCATATTCATATACTCGTAACAATGTGTAGATGTGTGTACATGAAGAGAATGACTTGTTCTTTCTTCTTCCAACAGTATTACAATAGATTATAGACACCCAATAAAAGTAAATTACAAGATCATAACTGAGAACAATATAAGATAAACAACCACCAAACCCCTCCATGAGAAAAAACATCTCATCCTTGAATGATCTAATCATTCAAGCGATCTCTCTAAGTCTGCATTTCAGCATCCTCCCCGGCCCCACCATATGGTAGTTTTATAGTGAAAAGTATCTTGTATATCTTTTAAGTATACATGTATCTGTCTTTACAGATTACTTAAATACAGTCTTCATCTATTTTTAATATTTTATAAAACACTAAGGCAACACAACTATACATAGATTTAATACTTAACTATTTGGTTTTGTTTAAATTGTAAAGGAAAATCTTTTATTTTAATATATCTTTTGTGTAGCAATAACGGTTATGCATCTTAAAAATAATATGCTTGCTGTCTATCTCCCTTATAGTGTGGGTGGCATTCATAGGTATCAAATGTATTGTAATGGTCTACTTATATATATATATATATATATATATATATATATACACATATATATACATACATACACACACATACATACATACACACACACATATATGCATACATACATAAAAAAAAAAAAAAATGTTAAGCATTATATGCATCAGTTAACCATGCCACAAGTAGATTAAATCAGAAAGTATCCATAACAATGAATATAACGTTACATTTGTATTGCCACTGGCATATTTCATCGCTAGTGTACCACATATGTTATATGTCAAATAGCAACTCATACTCCTTATGATATTACAGGATTTATCTGCAGCATTATAACTGTAAGGTTGGAAAATATGAGAAGCAAAGTAGGCTTTAAATATGCTATAACACAATTGTTTGGTACTTATTACTGTCAACTCTTCTACATACACAGGAAAAGATAACCTTATATAACCATCAACCATTTTCCTTCATTTTTCTCTTCATCCTTCTATTCTCCATTTTTAATAAATATTTGTTTCTATTGTGGCTTCTTTGAATTTAGTGAGGGTACTCCATATCATATTATAGATAATATACAACGTTCAAACAGAGAACATGCCCAATATAGAGACATATTCTCAACTCAAGTGGTCCACACCATATATTTACAACACTGCAGTCAGAAATATACTAATGAATATGCAATAACTAGCAGCTTTGCAGCATGTGTGTGTCAATAACAAGTACATACCTATAGGATATTAAAAAGAATAGATAGCACGCTCTTGTTTCATAATTAACAAATGCACACAGCCTGGTATTTACTTTCATAGACAGAAATTAGACCTGTTACTTATATGCATATCAGGTACCAACAGCAATATGTTAGTACATGCCTATGCTATTCAAATCATATTTTAATGCTGATTGATATGAGATGTAGCTGACAATGGCTTTAGCGTTTGTGATGTTATATAATATATATTCAGTATTATAAGTAAAAGTATGTTGCATGTCTATTTGCAATCTAAGGTTCAAGGCTGATCAATTTAGACATACAAGACAATCTCTTTAGCCTTGGTTATATAATGGGAGTTACTGTGTCTCTGCACAACCATTCATTTTCAGTGAGGATGTTCAGTATTAATATAACTTGCCTTTAATAAAAGCATACTTATAATTCAGCAGTTCTTTCCTATATATATATATATATATATATATATATATATATATATATATATATATATATATATAACAATATCATAAGCAAGACTGAGATTTTTCTTGCTCATTACTGCTTAATGATTGTGCTACTTGAACGATTTAATATTTACAGAGTATCTTGATAATTAAACATCAACTCTTTTTTACCCTTAAAATGCCTAAACACATAGCTACATTCATGAACCTTAATTGACTTACTATCCTTAAGGTTGAGTACACTAGCTGCAGTGTGTTTACAAATATGTTATATAGTTCCAGTCAAGGACTTAAATATATTAAATTTTTATAAAATTAAGTTAAATTATAGTAATTTACGTGGGTGATCTTATCAGAAAAGATTATAGTAAAGTCTGTATGTGTTAACTATTCATACAGTTTCTTCCAAGTGATATACTTATTTTTAAGCTTTGTGTGCTGTTTATGTGTACAATTCAAAATGAATAACAAATATTACAATATAATAAAATGTCATGTATGTGTTGATACCTTCTAAATTCATTAGGTATTTCAGTGTACTTTTAATATTTGTTAAAACTGTAAAAGCACTTTGCCATCTCATAAATAGTGTGCTGGTTACTTTAAGTAGCTTAGGAGCTGACACCACACCCATACTGTCTTGTTTTAGTGCTGACATCACTCATGACTGTTTACTTTCATTTTGTGCTGTTAGAAGGTTTAACACACTGTAATGGATTCTAACTGAAGAACCTTCATTCAGGGGTGGTAAAATAAGAGTTCCCAGCTCGTGACCATGGCGGGAAGACAAAAACAAAGTAAGTGAAGTTTTTGGGCTTTTTTAAACTGAACACCAGCTCATTAAACTTCTATTAGTTTTCTTAACATTACGGGCAGATATACAAGCCAAACAGTTGTTTGTTAGTCAAAAAGGCACTTTTAGCATCAAAGAATAGATAAATACTTTTCAAGGCACTTTTTGACAGTTATTACTATCAGTTTTTATATATTATTATGTGTATTAAATACATCAGTTTAGATATTTCATGCAGCTTAGTGTAAATAATATAAAAAGGAATCATGCTCATTTAAACACACCACATTACTATGTCAGTGTAAATACATCATATTCTATACTAGCAGTAAAAGGCAGGTAATTTATGAATGAACCATCTAAACATCATGTAGAGTTAGAAAAATCATGACTAAGTATTTACACTGTAATAGAGAAAGATATGTTACCTTGCTTTCTTTAGGGTTGTTTGCTTTAGTTATAAAATGTCCTGCTTATCTTGTATTTATATTGTTTCAAAGACTGACACATGTGTAAAGCATGAATGCTTTCAAAGAACTTTTTTGCCTTACAGAGCAAATAGAAGACAATAATGTTTGTGTTTTTCATATGTCTTTTATTGTTTCTTCTTCTTCTTGTCAGCAGTGCTCCATTCATTTTTTTCTAAGTGACGCTTAACCCCAAATTGGGAGAAATCCATTTCTTCCACATTATCCAAGGTTTTATTAGCTGAAAGATAAGAAACTGTTGCTTGCAGAGTGTCAAAAGTTTTAGGACCTTCAGTAAAAAATATTTTTATTCTTGCAGGGAACAGCAAGTGGACTTTAAGTTGTCTTTTTTTCAATTCCTTTATCAGAGGGAGACATTCTTTTCTTGCAGTTATAACTCCAGCAGAATAATCATTATCAAATCTGATTATGTTGTCTTTGTATTTAACTGGAGAAGTTGACCATGCTGTTTTTAAAATAAGTTCCTTGTCCTGTGATGAAAAAAACTTTACTATTATTGATCTTGGGTGATTTTTTTGATTTGATGGTTGATGAAGCAGCTCTTAAGGATCTGTGGGCTCTTTCAATTCCATAAGAAAGAGCTTCAGGCAATTTTAAAACTTCTGGTAACCAGGTAGTAAGGAAAGTCACCATGCTATCTCCCCTCTGTTTTCTCTGGTAGCCCATAGATGCGAAGGTTATTTCATCTGGACCTGTTCTCTAGATCCTCTATTTTATTTTGTAATGAAGCATTTTGTTGTGATAAAAAATGTAGCTGAAGATCTTGTTCTGAGAGTCTGCCCTCAGTATCATTTAAGGATCTCTATGTCAGCTATTTGAGACTTCTGTTGCGTCATTATTTCTTGTAGTTGCTGTATTTGTTTTGTAGATCTCTCCTCAAAAGTGTCCAGTTTGGTATTCATTTTGTCAAATTTCACTGACAAGTCTTGTATAGCATTTAATAAAGACTGTATCTCCTTTTTCATCGTCTGGTCCTGTGTGGTATGCTTAGAAAAGCTCATTTTCAGTAGATTCAGATACCTTCCTTCTTGTTTTTGACAGGAAAAATAATGTTTAAAGCCAAATTTTTTGCACTGTAGACTTCTAGTGATATTAGTAGAAGTAATTCAACAAAATAGGTTTGTCTACAATATCTAGTTTTTAAAAATTCCTGTCAGAAATATCTTTTGAGTGCAGAGCTGAGAAAAGATGCTGCCAACCAGTCTACATCCTAGCCACACCTTCGTACCAGTCTTTTTTGATATCCTGTGGGAGTTTGAAAATACATGCCCCTAAGCCCTTCCTTTAAGAACTCAAAATTCTTGTCCACAAATTCCTTAACTGCTTGAGCTTCTCTTCATGTATTTGGACACTCTCATGTGCAGTACTTTGCAAAGTCTAAATTCCCTCATCATCATCTTCTGCAATTGATCTTATTATTTTCCATAATTTGTGTGTACTCCCTTACGTGCATAACTATACTCTCTTTCAGCCTTTGCTGCCTGAACGTTTTAATGCACCACTACTTGAAGTACTCATGATTTTAAAAGAAAACACCAACAATGACCAAGACGTCCTGATATATATATATATATATATATATATATATATATATATATGAACATATACTGGGGCATGGATAGAGATGACCACTGTCTGATCAGTCCACCTAATTACCCATTATTTACACTCTGCCATACTGTAAATTCACTCTATCCTAGAGGAAGACCCATGTCTGCCCGAATAAAAGATGCATCACATTTCAGGATGCTGATCACTCTGGGTCTTGTATCTGCTTTCAGTGCTGATGTCACTATATTGTAGTTCCTCATAAGTATACCTACATCATTCTGAAACTCCAGCAATCTGTCCATTAACAACTTAAGTTTTCCCTGGAGGCAGGAAAATACTAAAAAGGCTATACTACTCCCCTTCCCAGCTTCCCCTACACCTACATATCTTTCTTGGGAGTTAAGTAGAATATGTTAAATCTTTAAGGGTGCTCCTTTTAAAACTGCTAAACTCACCCCTCTTCTTTGTCCACCATAGCAAGAAGTAGTAACCCACCTTCCCATCAGCCCCTGAATAACTTGCTCTTTTTTTATCCAGGTGAGTCTCTTGTAAGACTACAACTAATTGACGTACACTGTTTTGGATATTACAGCATTATTTCTTTGTAAAGGGCTCACAAGGCAACTGACCATCCATGTTAACATTCTAAAGTGCTCCCCTGCAAATAATTCCTGGTTATGACACTTGCTTATACTGCCAGCTGTTTACCTACCAGCTAAACTTTAAAATGTATTACAAGGCTATGTCTGGTCATCTCTTAATTTAATCTTCCCTGGTTTAAAGTACTTCAGTAGGAACCTCAGGGTATGAGGTCTATATCCCAACTCAGGATTTACATCCTGCACCCCCAACTTTTAAATTTTGATCTTTGCTCAGTAGTTAAAATACATTTAACATCTGTCAGGCAGTAACTTAAGCTTCTAATTAATAACTTTTTTAAAGCACATTCTTCTAATGTGTGGGCCTTCATCTTCTCACACGAGTCTCAGACTTGATTTTGTCTATGTTGTTCACAGCTGCTAAACATGCTCTCCTGATGGCAAAAATACTTATTGAGCTCTCGCTTCCTTCCATTCCACAGCTCTAAATCAGTTTACAGTAACAATCTTAGTGTTTGTTGCTCATTTGTCTGTGTTCCCTGCAAAGTTTTTTTTCTGCTTCTGGCTTGTGTTCTTGTTCTTCTTCTTTCGGCTTTTCCCGGTTAAGGGTTGCCACAGCGGAACTCCAGTCTGCTAATGATTGGCAGTAGATTTTTACGGTGCTGAGGTGCCAGCTCGACGCCCAACCTTCAATGAAGTTTTCCCGGATTGTTTTGTTCTTGATTTCTTCAATACATTGTGAATAAGGTGGTTAAAAACATCCACCTTTTGGTACACACATATCGCTGAAACCCCATATCCAGGGTCTTTCTTAGTCTGTGTTGGTTCATTGGCAAGGTTATGTGCTGTCTGGTCCCTTTTCTAATTCCTGGCACTTCCACTAAATTGTTCATGTTCCAAATTTTCTACACTGATCTTTCTCAGTGCTGTATCTATGAAGTTCTTCTTTAATCATCTGTACTGTTTACCAGTCATCACAAGTCAGTCTCTTTCATTCTCCTACTCCCTTCTCCTACTTTTACATAAATATATATATATTTTTAGTTTAACTGCAGCACTGTTCCATAATTATTTTACATCTGCAAATCATGCATGCTGGGAGTTCCTTGTGTACTCTGGACTAATTTGAAAATGGGGAATGACTGTTATAGAGTTATCTTGTAAAGGGACCTAAACATACAAATAAAACTACTGTTGCTTACCTTATGACTGTTGGTATAACTTCAGCTGCAAAGAAGACACTGAGAGAAGCAGCAGCATGGGATGAGAAGAGACCCAGGATTGAGAATGTCATTATAGCAGCCTCATTTAAATCTGTCCGAAGAACATGAATGAAAGAAAAAAAATCATATTACTGCAGTACAAAAAACACAAAGCATATCCATACTGGTAACAAAAATGTCACAATTGTACTGTATGAAGCTGCTGGCCAGATGCGCTCATCTTCAGAACATAATGTTATTGGTGGTTCTTAGACATTTACATTAAACGCACTTTTAATTGTCATTATAGCAGCCTCATTTAAATATGTCTGAAGGACATGAATGAAAGGAAAAAAACATTACTGCAGTGCACAAAACATGAAGCATATCCATACATGAAACAAAAACATATCAATAGTAATGTATGAAGCTGTGGGCCAGAAGAATCTGTCAGCTTCAGAACATGTTACTGAGTTGTTCTTAGACATTTACATTAAACAGGCTTAATCTTTGGCATTACATTTAATAAGGTTTAATTGACAGCAGACTGCAGAAATACGTTTCTCAACTTTGCTTTAGGCATTATACTCTTTAACCAAAAAGTCATTTTTATTTACCTTTTTTCTTAAGAGTCCACTCAGTATTTTTCAGGCTATATTTGTGGTGTCTTAATTATTCATTATTTATTGTATATGGTGTCACAACAGTTATGATTCTTTTTTTGCCTGTCCCAATGATTTTTTTTTCTTCCTCTGTCTATCCTTGCTCCCAACAGAATCTCAGATCTTATTACTAAACTATCTCCTTGATTGACCATCATAACATAATGACTAATAAAATAATTACTTCTGGAAAGAATACAAAAACTTATTGTTATACCTTTTAAGTGTTTTTGCAGGGGCTTCATCCCACTTCGACTACATCTTGAGGAAAGGGAATAAAAATGGCATTTTCAGCAATCATCTTTCATAACATATGCAGCATCCTAAAATCTGCATATTTATATGAAGATAAAGGTATAGCCTCCTGCAAATAGAGCCCTTGCTATCTAGACATTCAGTATATTATTCTGTAATGTCCTACAATCGGTGTTTATGTTTTAAAAGGGTCAGGACTCATGGTATTGGGCTTCACATTTCTAATAATGAGCCACATAGAGCTGTAGGCATCACACCTCCTATGTCTTCTCAATGGTAACTTCTGCTCAAACCTTGCACTCTCTACTAAAAGTAATCAATTCTTTTGACCAACAACATCCTCACAGTGGTTCCAGTAAACATTACCAGCATCAACTTAATGAATCCCAGATTTTAAGAGCTGGCTGTGTTAATATAACAATAACTCTAGTGTCAAAAATGACAGCATATGAGGAAAGTGCTGCAGAGGTATACATCTGGGGAACACTGAATCCTGGAGGAGGAAGATAATTTCAAGGCCACAGGTAAGTAGTAGTACTGGAAGTGTAGACATTATGGCTGAAAAGGGAATAACACACATTACTCACCACAACATGTGATCTGAGGTTGTTTTCAGTAAGAGCCGAGAGTTTCTCTTCTATTATTCCCACCAATATTTTTGTCTCCCACTCCCAAGGTTGGGGAGAAGGTATGTCTTCTGCTATGAAATCTAAGCAGTTCAGAAGGTCACGAAGAACCACACTCCAGAGACGCCAAAAAATATTTAAATGCAACTTTTACATAAACGCTCAGATAATTACGTTTTTGTCCACAGATTTCATCAGATGAATTAAAGTACAGTTGTGTACCTACCATAAATGTAGATGCTTGAGTGTATTCACTGTTGCAGTCATTGCACTTGGGTTATCCTGCTGGCAGGCGACCCGTAGTTGGCCCGAGTTCCAAAGTCTTGGTCCGGCGTCGGTTACTGTCGCCGACTGCTGACATCAGTGCGCCAGGGTTATAAAAGTTGCAACTGACGCCATTTTCTTCAGTTTTTCTTGCCCCAGATGTCAGGTGCCCCCAGATATGAAGGCTGTAAAGATAAAAATATGACAAACAACCATGCATATATCACTAAAAACATTTTCTTCTTCTAAAAGCAAATATACCACATAGGTTGTATAGAGTCGAGAAGTACAGAATAGTCCAAGCAAAGAGGGGGTTGGTGGGTGGGTAACCAGGACTGCAACAGTGAATACACTCTAACATCTACATTTATGGTAGGTACACAACTGTACTATGTTCATCGTGTTTCACTGTTGCAGTCATTACACTTGGGTAGAATCCCAAAGCTTAGGCAGGGTGGCTGGGTCTAGATTGGATATGGCGAGGTTAACAAGCCCTGCATAACTCCAATGGCAAAGCCTGCTCTGGATTTGGAGTAGAGAGGTAGGTGGTAGTGCTTGGTAAAAGTGTGCACTGAGCTCCAGGTTGCAGCTTCTAATATGTCTTTGGTTGGTACCCCTCTGAGGAAAGCTGCTGAAGTGGCTGCTGCTCTGGTAGAATGAGGCCTAATGCCCTTAGGCACAGATTTGCCATGTTGTGCATAACAGAAGCGGATGCAGTGTCCTATCCATTTGGAGATTGTCTGCTTTGTAATAGGTTTTCCTTGTGATCCTGCAGCATATGCTACAAACAGTTGCTCAGTTTTTCTGAAAGCTTTTGTTTTGTCCAAGTAAAATCGTAGCTGCCTGTGAATATCCAAAGAGTCAGAAGTCTTTCCCCTTTATTCTGGGGATTTGGGTAGAAAGTAGGCAAATGAATAGTTTGGTTTAAAGCCACATTGGAGACCACTTTTGGCATAAATGTTGGGCTCGTCCTTAGAGAAACCCTGTCCTGGTGAAAAATGAGGAAAGGTTCCACAGCCATCAATGCCTGTAACTCTGAAACTCTTCTTGCTGAAGTTAATGCTAGGAGCAGAGCAGTTTTCCATGACAACAATTTTAGATCAGCTGTGCTGGCTGGTTCAAAAGGAGGCAGTGTTAGTTTTTCTAAGACAAAATTGAGGTCCCAAGTAGGTACTGGTGCTCTCCTAGGGGGTCTTATATTCTTTGCCCGTCTGAGGTACTGTCGTAGTAGAGGATGTAAAAAAAATAGGAGGATCCGTATTGTAATGAGCTGAAATGGCATAGGCATGGATTTTAATAGAAGAAAAAGACAGGCCTTTGTCCAACATCTCAGTCAGGTATTGTAAAATCTGAGGCATATTAGGGACCAGTGGGTCGAGCCCTTGTGCCTGGTTCCAAGCACAGAATCTCTTCCATTTTTCCGCATAAAATTTCCTAGTGCTGGGTCTCCAGGCTTCCAAAATTACATCCATAATAGCTTTAGAGAGGTGCAGTCTATGTGGCTACATTATCTGCCATGCTGCCAGGTTTAAGGTTCTGAGTTGACTGTGCAGAATCTGGTTATTTTGCCGTGTCAGAAGATGAGGAATTTGAGGTAGAGGCCAAGGTGGGCCTTGGGACAAAATCTTTAGGATTGGGTACCAGTGCTGGCGTGGCCAGTCTGGTGCAATCAGGATCATTTTTCGCCTCTCTTGTCTGACTTTTAGAAGCACCTTGGTGAGAAGAGGCATCGGAGGGAAGGCATAGACTGTCAGATTTTTCCAGTTGAAAGATAGAGCATCCACTTTCCATGTTTGAGAGTGATAAGTCCTTGTGCAAAATTTCTGTAATTGGCAATTGTGAGGGGAGGCAAACAGATCTATGTCTTGGCGTCCCCATTCCCTTGTTATCATGTTGAACACTTGTGGATTTACCTTCCATTCATGAGGATCCATGAGTTTAATGCTTAGTTCGTCTGACAGTGTATTTATTGTTCCTGGCAGGAATTGTGCTTGCAGATGTACCTGGTAAATCAGTGCTGTGTTCCACAAAGTCATGGCTTGTCTGCATAGGGGGTAGGAATGTGTGTCCCCTTGCTTGTTTATGTACCACATAACTGCGGTATTGTCCGTCTTTATTAATAATTGTCCTGGATGTATTAGGTCCTTGAAGGCTGTCAGGGCATTCTGTACGGCTAGCATCTCTTTTTGATTGATGTGAAGATGCAGTTTTTCCTTGGGCCATGTGCCCTGAATACATTTTCCTGCCATATGTGCTCCCCAGGCGTAATCCGCATCCATTGTTACTGTCTGCCTGGCTGTGGGTAAGGTGAAAGGCTGTCCCTTGTTGTGGTGACAGGCCTGTGACCACCATCAAAACTCCTGTCATAGGCAGGGAATCAAGGTTATGATTGTCTCTAGGCTGTGACAGTGCCGAGTCCAAACACTTATTAGATACCATTGTAGTTTCCTCATATGCAGTTTGGCATATGGAATTAGTAGAATGCAAGATGCCATGAAACCTAGGGCCTGCAGAATTTTTCTTGCAGGGAGCTGGGTCTTTGTTGCCATCATTTGAAAGTAATGAGTCAGTTGCCTTTGTTTGTCTGGTGTGAGATAAGCCATCTGGGTAGTTGAATTCAAGCTTGCACCCAGGAATATTATCTCTTGAGAGGGCACTAGTTTTGATTTATTTTCGTTTACTGTGCACCCTAGGCAAATTAGTAATCTTTTTACAAACTCCAGGTGCTTTAGAAGAATGTCCTTGCTCTCTGCTTGAATAAGGCAGTCGTCCAAGTAGGGATATATTTTAATTCCTTTTTGCCTGCAAAATGCAATTACTGGTGCCAGGCATTTTGTGAAGACCCTGGGCGCAGTAGATAAGCCAAAGGGCAGTGCAGAGAACTGATAATGCATTGAGCCTGCTATAAATCTGAGGTATCTTCTGCACGATTGTCTGATTGGGACGTGCAGGTATGCCTCCTTGAGATCCAAAGTAACTAGCCAAGCCTCTTTGCCCAGCATTGGCAAGAGTTGTTGTAGTGTTAACATTTTGAATTTTGGAAAATCCAGGAAAATATTTAGGATTGACAGGTCCAGTATTGGTCTCCATGCTTTGTCCTTTCTGGGTATTAGGAAAAGTTGTGAGTAAAATCCTTGGCCCTTCTTCTTGTGGAACATTTTGAATAGCTCCCATATCCATAAGAGCTGCAATCTGTTTTTGTGCCTCTGCCCATTGGTTTCGAGGCAGGTTTGGCATACCTTTTGATTTTGGAAGCATGTAGAAGTGGAACCTGTACCCTTGAAAAACTATATTCAACACCCATTGGTCTTGGGTGATCATGTGCCAATTTTTTTGAGAAAAGTGCTAGCTTTCCCCCTAGGGGTGCTGTCAACTGGCAAGTGCTTGGCATTTGCAGAGGGAAGTCATTGTGGCTGTTTTCTATAAGGTTGTGATTTGTCTTCTCCTCCTTTGGGGGCTGAAGAGCCCCATTGTTTAGGTCTGTAGGAGTCTTGGGGCTGAGATCTGCCTATTGGGCATCTGTATCTGCCTCTTTGTGGCCTGACACTGGAAAGGACCAATTTTTTGAAGGCCAGTTCCTGCTAAATCTAGGTGGCTGAACCTGTAAGAAATCTTTCACAGTTTGCATTGACTTTGCTTTATCCTCCATTTTCTTTAAAACCTCTTCTGCCTTAACACCAAACAAAGTATCATGCTGCAGGGGAGCATCCAATAATTTCATTTTAACATGGTCAGGTAAACTTTGTTCTTTCAACCAAGCATGTCTTCGAATAACTGAGCCTATAACTGCGGCTCTACAAGAAGCCTCTAATGAATCAAAACCACATTGCAGAGTATGCTTTCCCACTTGTTCAACTGCATGCAATAATTACTGCATTTCTTTACAGTCAGAACCTTCTGTATTTGTAACCATTTTCTGCTTTAACAATGACATGAGATACTGCTGATATTTAAGCATGTGAAACTGACAGGTTAAAGCTCTTACAGCTGAAGTAGCAGAAGTGTAAACTTTTTTCCCCCATTTGTCCAGAGCTGTGGAATCCCCATCTGAGGGGACAGGATTTTTGGCAGTGGAAGCTTTAACCCCTTTTGGACCCTGAGAAATAGTTTCTGGGTCTGCAGCGGGGTTTTTGTAAAGAAATTTATGAGAGTCAGGGACTCTGTAGTACCTGTCTGGCTTATCTGGTGCAGGGGGTGAAGAATCTGGAGACAGACTGGATTCAGAAAAAACATCATCAACAATATCTAGCACAGGAGGGATAGCCAAGGGCCTGTGCTGAGGCAATAGAAGGAAATATCTGAGCCTTTTCTTGGATTCTGAATAATCCTGGCTCTCCAAATGGAAATGTTCCCTCATGGTGTGCAGGGTTTCCCCAAAAGAGTAATCCTCAGGCGATGAGGCTGAAGGAATGGACTCTTCAGCATCAGAATCCTCATAGGGAGGGAGAGAATAGCCCCGGTCAGAGGAAGAATCAGAAGAAATGGAAACCTGATCAGAGGAATCATAATCAGTGTCTTGCCTAGGCCTTTTGTCAGGAGGGGGATGGGAGCCCCTGATTAAAGTAATAAGGTCTTCGGCCATTTTAAGCATCTGTTTCTTAGGCATGGATGACTGTTCTGGAGAATGCTGCACTTGTTTCTTTGTCTTTAATGGTGTTTTTGACTTTGCCTTTGCTGCTGTAGTAGCTTTAATTGTAAGCTGTGAAGGTCTGAAAACACCCTCAGAAGCCGGTGCCTGCTCAGTGGCTCCAGACCCATCTGAGGGTATATTTTCTGTAGGCCCAATACCTTGAGTTTCCACAGGCCTTGGTGTCTCCATGTGGCTGTCGGTTGCGGCCTGTGGCTCTGAGGTAGCGGGTGTCAGGGGCTGTGAAAGCGCCTCACTGAGAACCAGCGACTGGCCTAAAAGAGGCTTTGTCATCGGTTTTGGACCTTGGATGCCTGTCTTTTTCTTTGTCTTTGTGTTTTTTATACATTCCGGGCGTAGGTTTTTCCGACAGCATTATGTAATTAAATCTTTGTCCAAACTAATGTAAAGCAAAATCAAACCGACGTTTAATAGTGCGTTTATTAAATCTAGCACAAAACTGACAACTAGTGACGTTGTGGTCAGGGCCTAGGCAAGGAATGCAGTAAGAGTGGAAGTCCTTATGAGGTATTTGCTTCGCACAAGAAATACAACTATTAACTTTTACTGACATCGGTCTGGAGCAAGAAAAAGTTTCCCCAACGGGGTACTTAGCTTTATTGAAGACTTCGGTTCTGAAATTCAATTTTGAAAATCTCAGAAGTCGGTCGACCGGCACTTGCGAACTGCTTATGCTTCGGGCACCGCGTAGAAAGAAAGACTGAAGAAAATGGTGTCGGTTGCAACTTTTATACCCCAGGTGCACTGACGTCAGGGAAGAGGTGACAGCAACCAACACCGGACCAAGACTTTGGAACTCGGGCCGACTACGGGTCGCCTGCCAGCAGGATAACCCAAGTGTAATGACTGCAACAGTGAAACATGATGAACATCACAGTTAATTTATGTGAAAATAAAAGTTGCATTTACATATTTCTGGGCATCTATGGAGTGTGGTTCTTTGTGGCCTTCTGAACTGCTCACACTTTGTTCTGGTTTAAGTGTCGAAGGTTGCTTCCCTAATCTTTTGCTGTTTTTTCCTGCTATGAAATCCTATGTTACACCCTGGGCTAGGAGAGTACTTTCAGCTCTTTACCTTTCAGTTTCACCTCCATCCCCTATGTGAACATAAGCTGCAGGACGGGAACAAAATACAACATGGGAGGGAATATAAATGCATTACTGCCCTCGTTAAATCTGCCAGCAGATGAAAAATGAAAAGACTGCCCAAACACAGGAGAAAAGCAGGACGGTATTCTATGTACAGTGCAGAAGACTTTCTCATAATTCAGTTAATATAAGTACACGTCTGTTATATCAGACTTCAAAGGCCTTCTACAGAGGCAGCTGCTGAGAATAATTCCAAGCAGTACAAATTAACTCTCCTAGAAGGCCTGTGCCAGACAACTGTCAAAAGTAAAGCTCAGAAGGCCAAATAATGTAGTAATGAGGTGTCACAGAAGGCTTGACATCTGGAATCCTTGCAAAGGCCATAATGTTTAGCGAAAGTGTGAACTGACAAACAGCAGCACAAATGTCTGCAACAGAAACCATTTTGAAGCAAGCAAAACAAGCGACCTTAACTCTAGGAAGGGGCCTTAGACAGAAGCATTTTGCCGTGGGTGGTAAACCACCTGACAGCAAAGCACAGTACAATGAGCATTATGCTAAGGAAAGGACTTGATATAAAACTGCAGGGTCTTCTTCCCTCCACAGATGAAAGAAATGAAAAGCACTTCAGTCTTTCTGAACTGATCAACTTCTGTCATGTAAAACGTGAAATGGCAGTACTCTTCCCTTGGGAGGGATTTTCCATGAGAAGAGTAACACAAGGAAACAGCAAAAGTAATACAGCTAGAAATAGTCTTCTTGGACAGTCAAAGACCTTGCTTTTACCCTCCAAAGCAATATACAATTGACATCCCCCCAACATAAGGACACTTTGTCCCCAGGTTTATGCCTCCAATAAGAAAACTAGGAGGGGAGTGGACTGGTTTAAGGACCACTCTGACATCGCATTTGAGAAGGCCAATCAGCTTAGTTTATGCTACTCCTTTCTCTCTTTTCAAAAAAAAAAAAAAAAAAAAAAATTATCTGCTTTTACTGTATTTGTGTTTTCCTACATTATTTTGCTTTCATCTTAAAAGTACTCAATTGTATTTATTACTGCTTGGTGTAACTCATTGTAAGCCTTTTAGTTTAAGCACCTGGGCTTCAGACCAGTTTTACATTAGGAAGGTTTGTGGTCTGCACTGTAGTGGCAGAACAGGTAGCTTACATCCTTCTAAGTTGGGAACTGCTGATTGAGGGCTCAGTGTCTGTTATTCTAAAAGTGTATTAATTCTGGTTTAAGCACTTGGGCTTGTGGCCAGTTATTTTACATTAAGAGGTGTTCTGCACTCTTGTGGGAGGAGAGGCTGGACTCTGTCCTTCTGAGCTGGGAATTTCTAGTTAAAGCTTATAGTGCCTATATATTTGAACTGCTTCTTACTGAAATTGGTACACCTGTAGCATAGACTAGATCAAGGCCTGCTGAATCTAGCTTTGTTTGTATAACTTGAGCACTAATCCAGGCATTCTTTAAAGTATTCCGTTGTATTTATTACTGCTGGTAGTAACTTGATTAAAGTGTAGCTATCATTTCTAAGTCTTTTGGATTAAGCACTTGGGCTTCAGACCAGTTGTTTTACATTAGGAAGGTTTGTGGCCTGCACTGTGGTGGCAGGACAGGTAGCTTACATCCTTCTAAGTTGGGAACTGCTGATTGAGAGCTCAGTGTCTGTTATTATAAAAGTGTATTAGTTCTGGTTTAAGCACTTGGGCTTCAGGCCAGTTGGGAATTTCTGGTTATAGTGCCTGCATATTCTAACTGTTTCTTACTGAAATTGGTACACCTTGTTTGTGTAGCATAGACTAGATCCAGGCCTGCTGAATCTAGCTTTATTTGTATGCTTGTTGTTTGTTTATTTCCCTGAAGCGCTAATTCCACCTAAAAGGCCTTTTAGCACTTCTGTGGATCCCTAGTGATATCTGCATTGCTTACTGTACTTATTTCCTTGTTTCACTTGAAAGTTACTGTTTGTCGTTTTTGCATTTAAGTTACCTGTAACACATTGCATTTAAGTTACCTGGCACTTGCTCACTAAAGCAATTATATAAGTCAGCTCTAAAAAATTAAAAGCACTACACCCTCACAAACTCCCCTTGAGTACCTTGTTCCCCATTGGTACTTTTTTTCAATTATAAAGGAATTCCCAATACTATTCTAGCATGTCCAAAGGTCAGTTGTCAATCTCCTCTCCGGTCCAGCTGGTGAATCTGGGAATCTTGAGGCAATGTTACAACTGCCTCATGTACACAGACAACCCTCTCCTCCTCCCAACAAATTCCAACACATGTGAGAGATGCAACCATATAGCCAAACTGGAGGCTAAGCTCTCTCAACTCAGTACTGGCGTAACCAGTCAGGAGGAGAAGGAAAGCACACACACTACAATTCCAGTCTCACATAGACCTACCACGACAACAAACCAAACACATAAACACACAAAACATACTGGAGGCTCTAAATAAAATCTGCCTAAGCAGCAGAGACCTCCAAAGCAGACACCCAAGCAACCGCTACCCCAAAACAAAACACGTGCAACACATAGCTCACAAAGCCAGTGTGCCGAACAGTCACAGCCCTTAAGGATAAACAACACACCTGATACACTTGTAATAGGTGACTATCGTCAGGCACACTGACGTCCCGCTCACCAGGCTGAACAAGGAGAAGGTCACGGTGAGCTGCCTGTCGGGCACTAGGATCCGCCACATAACACAAGCACTCAGGTCACTCCAAGGCAAGTACAAATATGACTCAGTCATTGTCCATGCTGGTGTGAATGACACATGAAAAGAGACATAGAGGAGCTCTCTGAGCATGTAGCCCAGGCTGACCTTGAGTAGCATCTTACCCTCACCAAGAATGATGCCACAATATGAAGACAAGATGATCAATTTCAACAATTGGCTTAAGTGTTGGTGTCATTCAAAGGGGATCCAATGCCTGTCAGCCTGGGATGACATGGCACCTGTCACCCATAGTGCCTTTTTAAGCAAGGCTCAAAAGACTAACCCACCTCCATAGGTATCACAAGGGATAAGAAACTAAGAGTAATGCTACTCAACGCCAGAAGTCTAAACCTCAAGATGCACACTCGAAACTCTCCTTAGCACAGAGAACATCGATATATGTGCAGTCACATAAACCTGGTTCACGGCTCGCGAGAGCACCCCAGCACTACCAGGTTATACCTCATACCATGCTTTTCGGCCCCAACACTTGGACCGAACCACAAAAGGAGGGGGAGTATCAATATTTGTCAAAGATACCCACACCTCCAGGTTGGTGGCACAGCACGAAGCATCAGAGACTATCCATGTGCAACTAACTGTGGGTAAAACTGCCTTCCAGTTTATAGCCTGCTACAGACCACCCTCCCAAACACAGGAACCCCACTTGGCCTTCCTGAGAATACTGGAAAATATGAAGGTCTCTCCAAACACCATTATATCAACTACCCAAACATAGACTGGGAGCATTACTCTAGCTCCAACACCTAGCCCAAAGGTTCCTAGAATTTATAAACTCAAATGCTATGGAACAACTTGTTACCACTCCCACAAGAGGGGAAAACATACTGGACCTGATCATCACCAACATGGGGACACTATGCTCCAGA
This sequence comes from Protopterus annectens, assembly GCF_019279795.1. NCBI lineage: Eukaryota > Metazoa > Chordata > Ceratodontiformes > Protopteridae > Protopterus > Protopterus annectens. Next base: position 600,496,989 of record NC_056750.1, on the reverse strand, counting down.
CCAGAAGTGTATCCCTCACTGGTAAGATCAGACCATAAACTAATCTCACTGGATATTCACATCCCAACCCCCTGCCCAGAAAACCACAGTAAAAAACTTCTCTAAAGCAAATTTCACACGCCTCAAAACCGAGGCAAAATCCTTCAAAGCCCCTGTGGAAAATACGTCCCAGACCGCAGAATCCTTTATAAACGCATTCTATGAACACCTTCAGGAATGCATGGATCATGCAATCCCAAATAAAACCAAGACCCAATCCTCCAAAGGCAGGCGTCCTGTCTGGTGGACCCCAGCCATAAACAAACTATACAATAGAAGGAGGAAGCTACTACATGATACAGCAAAATCCCAAAAGGGAAGGCACCTCTGATCAGTATTAGCAAAAACTATGGGCACTCATAAAATCGTCTAAGGCCAGCTTGAGAGAAAAATTGCACAGGACACTAAGGATTATCACAAGGCTTTCTTTAGTTATGTTAGGAACCTGGGTGGAATTCCCAGATATGCTCAGAATTAGTCCAAAAGACAAAAATACACCGAACCCACAGACATTGCCAACATCCTAGCTGATAGGTTCAGTGCAAACTTCTCCCTCTCCCACCAAAGGACAAATATCTATCCCAACAGAGTGCTGCCCCTGACATCTCAGATGCTCAGGTAAGAGCCGCCCTCTCCAAAGCAAAAACACAGCATCAATGGGACCAGATGGTGTCCCGGGCTGCGCCCTACATGAACTCCAAGAAGAGCTAAACCCAAACATAAAACTACTGTTCAATCTTAGCCTTACTACAGGATATGACAGCAACAGTGGTCCCTCTCCACAAAGGTGGTGCCTCAACGGATCCTGGAAACTATCGCCCCATAAGCCTGACTAGCTTGGTCTGCAAAGCTATGGAAAGGATCATCATGGACCTCATAAATAAAGATATTGGGGACCTACAGACACTGGATCCTACCCAGTTTGGCTTTGTTAAGGGCAGATCCTGCCTCTTAAACCTGGTCGATTTCTTTGAAACGGTCACCAAGGCCATTGACGAGGGGAAGGTGGTCCACACAGCCTACCTGGACCTCGCAAAAGCTTTCGATACAGTACCCCACTCGGGCATTATAGATAAGCTCACCAGCTTAAATATAAACCCCTATGTCAGTAGATGGGTTGCAAACTGGCTCAAGGACAGAACCCACATGGTTAGAATTGCTGGAGCCATGTCAGACTCCAAACCAGTTACAAGTGGCGTCCCACAAGGCTCAGTCCTGGGATCTCTCTTGTTCGGTATATATTTACAGGCCAACACAGAAGGACTGTGGCTGACAGATGACTGCAAACTGGGCGCCATAATCAACTCTCCAGCCGACACAAGCATCCTCCAAAAGGGCCTCATAGAAACAGACAACTGGTGCCAGAGCCATGGCCTCAAGCTAAACCAAAAGTGTATAGTCATCCCTTTGGCAAAAACAAATTACCACATAGGTGGTAATCCATTAAGTACAGAAGAAGTCATTAGGGACCTGGGGACCCAAGTTGATAGCAATCTCTCATTTGACAACCACGTGGCCAAAGTGGTTAGAAAAACATTTTACATAGCCCACCTAATCATGAAGGGATTCACATCTAGATCAGGGAGGTCATCGTGCCTCTTTACTCATCCCTCATCAGGCCCATAATTGAGTACAATGCCCTTTTGGGATGTACCTTACCAGACACCTGCAGCAACTGGAAAGACCCCAAAAGTACCTCACCAAGAGGATCAAAGGGCTCAAACAGATGCCATATGCTGCCCGGTTAAAGAAACTCCAGCTCTACTCAGTGGCATACCGCCTGCTCAGTAGCCTGGACGTATAAAGCCATGTCCAACCCGGAATTAATGGACATAGAGACTTGAACCTCAGCACTGAAAATAAATAGGACATGCTGGAGGGACAGATTCATAACTTCACTCTGGAATAAAATCCCAGTCCAGGTTAGGCAGAGTCCCACATTGACTCTCTTCAAGAGGAATCTTGATGAGTGGATGGGAGATCGTAGGTTTACCCCGGCTATCACTTCTGTGTCACTGTTAGACAGAGGCACAGTATACTAACCTCAAAAAAGGCATAGCAAAATTAATTTAGCTAGGCTTATAAATGCCCTAGGGCAGATAGCCTAGTATGAACCTATGAACATTTGGGAAGAAAAGAGATTAGATTAATATATTGCAACTGCAAGTATGCATGTATATAGTTTAACACATTTAAAATATGTAGGGGTGGTGCTCCCTACTACATATACCAACTCCAGGGTCGCGCACTACAGTGGGGACAAGGCCATATACCACTTTCGGTGAAATGAGTTTCGGTGAATTGAGCTTTCGGTGAAAAGAGCACACTAATTTAACTTTCGGTGAAATGTGCATTCGGTGAAATGTCCAAGATCCCCTGCCTGGGATCCCATTATGTCTGGCCAGTGTACTAAATCTTAGACACTCCTCCTTCACGTACTATACATCTGACCTTAGATCCAGGCATGAACATTAGGTGCTGGTATTTAAGGGACAGACGAACGTGAAAATCCAAAGAGCTTTCTTGACCCAGATAGACTTGGGTAAAATACAACACAGAGGGGGAAGTAAAGGCAAACAGGTGTTTCACCTAGGCCAAATGAGAAAAAGGGTAGGTGCATATACTGTAACAGTCATCTATTCAAACATCTACTGCTATGGTCAGTTGTTACACAACTATACTACATTCAGCATTAGATTTTTGTTGTAGTAAAGCTGACAGATGGAACAATTCACAAAACATTTAGGTAGAGGGCAAGAGAAACAGAACTGGAGTTCAGTAACCCTTTAAGTATGGTTCTGGCAAAACTTATCCTGGCTGTAGGAAAGGCATCAATTTTGTAATGCTTGGTAAAGGACAGGTGTAGATGGAAGACCAAGTAGCCAACTCTAAGACAGAGTTGGAGTCAAGCTCTTTGAAGAAAGCCCCTGAAGAAGCTACAGCCCTTGTAAAATAGCTAAAATATACTCTTGGGAGGGATTTTCCATGAGACGAGTAACACAAGGAAATAGCAAAAGTAATACAGCTAGAAATAGTCTTCTTGGATAGTTGAAGACCTTGCTTTTACCCTCCAAAGCAATATACAATTGACAAGACTATTATCTCTTTGGCCTTGTCCAAATACAGTTTTGTCTATGTACATCTAGCAAATGAAGGATTTTTTCTCTCTTACTTTGTGGCTTAGGAACAAATGTAGAATAGTCCTAACGGATACTCTGCCTTGTAGAAAACTAGAAAAAGTGGGAGAGACACGGGGGGGTTAAAACTCAAACTTTTTTTTTTTTGCTTGTATCAAGGCTATTGAGAAGAAGTGTTTTTCATGTACAACATTTTTCAGAAGGAGAAGAAGCAGATTCAAAAGGCGGTAATGTCAACTTCTATAGAACATAATTCAGGTCCCAGGGAAGAATAGACTTCGAGGGGGCCTGATGTGGAGCACGCCTTTAAAGAACTAGAAGATCTCAAAGCATGTTGGAGGTAGACCTAAACATACACAAACCGATGCACCTTAACTTACTAAAGGTATATGCTACACCAGACTAACAACTCACACAGATATTTGAGGATAAAAGGTATTCCTGCTTGATAAAGATGTCATTCTCTTTCCTAGCACCAAACAGAAAATCTTTTTCAGTTTAAAATGTATGATTTTTTTAGTTGCAGGTTTCCTACCCGCCTTTATTACCCATTGGTCCTCTGCATAAAATTGCCTAAAAGGAATTAGAAGTCTATCATCCACACAGTGAGACAGAGTTTTGGGGTTTGGGTGAAGTAATGAGCCCTTCTGTTGTGTGATTAAGTCCATCTTGTGGGGTAATATATGGTGACTGCTTTTGACTAAGTGGAAGAGAAAGGAAAACCAATGTTGTCTTGATCAAAAAGGGGACACCAGGAAAATTTTTGGATTGTTTCTGAATCTTCAGGAGGACATTTTGGATGAGAAGAAAGGAAGGAAAGGCATTCAGCAATTTCCCTTTCCATGGGAAGAAGGCATCCACAATGCAATACCTAGCATTCCCTCATGAAGGCAACCTGATCCTTTCATACAGTTAACAGAGTGAGCTTGAGATGAAGTCTTGCTTCCCAGACTGGCAACAAGAAAGTTCTGAAGATTTTCACA